>NC_056734.1:687888184-687964269 GCF_019279795.1 Protopterus annectens | reverse complement strand
TAAAATGCAGTACAATCTTTAACACTGCAAGTTTATACTTAACTCAGCTAGTAGTGCAGTTGATTGTAGGTATATAGCAGGAAGGCAAATAACTCAGATATTGAGCAGTAATAAATTCAAAGATGTGTGACTAACACTTATAAATACAGAGAAACCCTTAAGACTAAGAGTTTAATACTGAATATCAATGAAGTGAAACATAATAGGTCTCACTTACTAGAGAGGAGAGAGAGAGAGAGAGAGAGAGAGAGAGAGAGAAACCATAGTATTCTATGAAACAAATAAATAGAAAAATAAATAACTGCTGAGAGACACAGACTACAATATTCAATTAAACTATTAAATAGACAGAAAAATAAAATCCATTACAGTCTTTAATACTGCAAGTTTGTACTTAACTGAGCTAGTAATGCAGTTGATTGTAGGTATATAGCAGAATGCCAAACAACTCAGATATTCAGCAGTAATAAATGCAAATATATGTGACTAGCACTTATAAATACAGAGAAACCTTCTAGGCTAAGAGTTTAACACTGACTATCAATGAAGTAAAACACAATAGCCCCTACTTACTGCAGAGAGAGAGAGAGAGAGAGAGAGATTGAGAGAAAGACCACAGTATTCTATGGAACAAATAAATAGAAAAATAAATAACTGCAGAGAGACACAGACCACTATATTCAATGAAACAATTAAATAGACAGAAAAATAAAATGCAGTACAATCTTTAACACTGCAAGTTTGTACTTAAATCAGTTAGTAATATAGTTGGTTGTAGGTATATAGCAGAAAGGCAAACAACTCTGATGTTGAGCCATAATAAATTCAAAGATATGTGACTAACACTTATAAATGCAGAGAAACCCTCTAGGGTATGTGTTTAACGCTGAATATCAATGAAGTGAAACACAATAGCCCCCATTTACTGCAGAGAGAGAGAGAGAGAAAGAGAGAGAGAGAGACCACAGTATTCTATGAAACAAATAAATTGAAAAATAAATAACTGCATGGAGACACAGACCACTATATTCAATGAAACAATTAAATAGACAGAAAAATAAAATGCAGTACAATCTTTAACACTGCAAGTTTGTACTTAACTCAGTTAGTAATATAGTTGGTTGTAGGTATATAGCAGAAAGGCAAACAACTCTGATGTTGAGCAGTAATAAATTCAAAGATGTGTAACTAACACTTATAAATACAGAGAAATCCTCTAGGCTAAGAGTTTAACACTGAATATTAATGAAGTGAAACACAATAGCCCCCACTTACTGCAGAGAGAGAGAGAGAGAGAGAGAGAGAGAGAGAGAGAGAGACCAAAGCATTCTATAAAACAAATAAATAGAAAAATGAATAACTGTAGAGAGACACAGACCACAACATTCAATGAAACAATTAAATAGACAGAAAAATAAAATGCAGTGCAATCTTTAACACTGCAAGTTTATACTTATCTTAACTAGTAATACAGTTGATTGTAGGTATATAGCAGAAAGACAAACAACTCAGATATTCAGCAGTAATAAATTCAGATATATGTGACTAATACTTATAAATACATAGAAACACTCTAGGCTAAGAGTTTAACACTGAATATCAATGAAATGAAACACAATAGCTCCCACTTACTGGAGAGAGAGAGAGAGAGAGAGAGACACAGACCACAGTATTCTATGAAACAAATAAATAAAAAAATAAATAACTGTAGAGAGACACAGACCACAATATTCAATGAAACAATTAAATAGACAGAAAAATAAAATGTAGTACTGTATTTAACACTGCAAGTTTGTACTTAACTCAGCTAGTAATGCAGTTGATTGTAGGCATATACAAGAAAGCCTAACAACTCAGATATTGAGCAGTAATAAATTCAAAGATATGTGACTAACACATATAAATGTAGAGAAACCCTCTAGGCTAAGGGTTTAACATTGAATATCAATTAAGTGAAACACAATAGCCGCACTTACTGCATAGAGAGAGAGATAGAGAGAGAGAGAGAGACCACAGTGTTCTATGAAACAAACAAATAGAATAATAAATAACTGCAGAGAGACACAGACCACAATATTCAATGAAACAATTAAATAGACAGAAAAATAAAATGCACGACTGTATTTAACACTGCAAGTTTGTACTTAACTCAGCTAGTAATGCAGTTGATTGTAGGCATATACGAGAAAGCCTAACAACTCAGATATTGAGCAGTAATACATTCAAAGATATGTGACTAACACATATAAATGTAGAGAAACCCTCTAAGCTAAGGGTTTAACACTGAATATCAATTAAGTGAAACACAATAGCCGCACTTACTGCATAGAGATAGATAGAGAGAGAGAGAGAGAGCGAGACCACAGTGTTCTATGAAACAAACAAATAGAATAATAAATAACTGCAGAGAGACACAGACCACAATATTCAATGAAACAATTAAATAGACAGAAAAATAAAATGCAGTGTAATTTTTAACACTGCAAGTTTGTACTTAACTCAGTTAGTAATATAGTTGGTTGTAGGTATATAGCAGAAAGGCAAACAACTCTGATGTTGAGCAGTAATAAATTCAAAGATGTGTAACTAACACTTATAAATACAGAGAAATCCTCTAGGCTAAGAGTTTAACACTGAATATTAATGAAGTGAAACACAATAGCCCCCACTTACTGCAGAGAGAGAGAGAGAGAGACCAAAGCATTCTATAAAACAAATAAATAGAAAAATGAATAACTGTAGAGAGACACAGACCACAACATTCAATGAAACAATTAAAAAGACAGAAAAATAAAATGCAGTGCAATCTTTAACACTGCACGTTTATACTTATCTTAGCTTGTAATACAGTTGATTGTAGGTATATAGCAGAAAGACAAACAACTCAGATATTCAGCAGTAATAAATTCAGATATAAACACTTATAAATACATAGAAACACTCTAGGCTAAGAGTTTAACACTGAATATCAATGAAATGAAACACAATAGCTCCCACTTACTGCAGAGAGAGAGAGAGAGAGAGAGAGACAGACCACAGTATTCTATGAAACAAATAAATAAAAAAATAAATAACTGTAAAGAGACACAGACCACAATATTCAATGAAACAATTAAATAGACAGAAAAATAAAATGTAGCACTGTATTTAACACTGCAAGTTTGTACTTAACTCAGCTAGTAATGCAGTTGATTGTAGGCATATACGAGAAAGCCTAACAACTCAGATATTGAGCAGTAATAAATTCAAAGATATGTGACTAACACATATAAATGTAGAGAAACCCTCTAGGCTAAGGGTTTAACATTGAATATCAATTAAGTGAAACACAATAGCCGCATTTACTGCATAGAGAGAGAGAGAGAGAGAGAGAGAGAGAGAGAGAGAGTCCACAGTGTTCTATGAAACAAACAAATAGAATAATAAATAACTGCAGAGAGACACAGACCACAATATTCAATGAAACAATTAAATAGACAGAAAAATAAAATGCAGTGTAATTTTGAACACTGCAAGTTTGTAATTAACTCAGTTAGTAATATAGTTGGTTGTAGGTATATAGCAGAATGCCAAACAACTCAGATATTCAGCAGTAATAAATGCAAATATATGTGACTAGCACTTATAAATACAGAGAAACCTTCTAGGCTAAGAGTTTAACACTGACTATCAATGAAGTGAAACACAATAGCCCCTTCTTACTGGAGAGAGAGAGAGAGAGAGAGAGGTTGAGAGAAAGACCACAGTATTCTATGAACAAATAAATAGAAAAATAAATAACTGCAGGAAGACACAGACCACTATGTTCAATGAAACAATTAAATAGACAGGAAAATAAAATGCAGTACAGCCTTTAACACTGCAGGTTTTTACTTAACTCAGCTAGTAATGCAGTTGATTGTATGTATATACCAGAAAGCCAAACAACTCAGATATTGAGCCATAATAAATTCAAAGATATGTGACTAACACTTATAAATGCAGAGAAACCCTCTAGGGTAAGTGTTTAACACTGAATATCAATGAAGTGAAACACAATAGCCCCCATTTACTGCAGAGAGAGAGAGAGAGAGAGAGAGAGAGAGAGAGAGACCACAGTATTCTATGAAAGAAATAAATAGCAAACTAAATAACTGCAGACAGACACAGACCCCAATATTCAATGAAACAATTAAATAGACAGAAAAATAAAATGCAGTACAATCTTTAACACTGCAAGTTTGTACTTAACTCAGTTAGTAATATAGTTGGTTGTAGGTATATAGCAGAAAGGCAAACAACTCTGATGTTGAGCAGTAATAAATTCAAAGATGTGTAACTAACACTTATAAATACAGAGAAATCCTCTAGGCTAAGAGTTTAACACTGAATATTAATGAAGTGAAACACAATAGCCCCCACTTACTGCAGAGAGAGAGAGAGAGAGAGAGAGAGACCAAAGCATTCTATAAAACAAATAAATAGAAAAATGAATAACTGTAGAGAGACACAGACCACAACATTTAATGAAACAATTAAATAGACAGAAAAATAAAATGCAGTGCAATCTTTAACACTGCAAGTTTATACTTATCTTAGCTAGTAATATAGTTGATTGTAGGTATATAGCAGAAAGACAAACAACTCAGATATTCAGCAGTAATAAATTCAGATATATGTGACTAACACTTATAAATAGATAGAAACACTCTAGGCTAAGAGTTTAACACTGAATATCAATGAAATGAAACACAATAGCTCCCACTTACTGCAGAGAGAGAGAGAGAGAGAGAGAGAGAGAGAGAGACCACAGTATTCTATGAAACAAATAAATAAAAAAATACATAACTGTAGAGAGACACAGACCACAATATTCAATGAAACAATTAAATAGACAGAAAAATAAAATGCACGACTGTATTTAACACTGCAAGTTTGTACTTAACTCAGCTAGTAATGCAGTTGATTGTAGGCATATACGAGAAAGCCTAACAACTCAGATATTGAGCAGTAATAAATTCAAAGATATGTGACTAACACATATAAATGTAGAGAAACCCTCTAGGCTAAGGGTTTAACACTGAATATCAATTAAGTGAAACACAATAGCCGCACTTAGTGCATAGAGATAGAGATAGAGAGAGAGAGAGAGAGATACCACAGTGTTCTATGAAACAAACAAATAGAATAATAAATAACTGCAGAGAGACACAGACCACAATATTCAATGAAACAATTAAATAGACAGAAAAATAAAATGCAGTGTAATTTTTAACACTGCAAGTTTGTACTTAACTCAGTTAGTAATATAGTTGGTTGTAGGTATATAGCAGAAAGGCAAACAACTCTGATGTTGAGCAGTAATAAATTCAAAGATGTGTAACTAACACTTATAAATACAGAGAAATCCTCTAGGCTAAGAGTTTAACACTGAATATTAATGAAGTGAAACACAATAGCCCCCACTTACTGCAGAGAGAGAGAGAGAGAGAGAGACCAAAGCATTCTATAAAACAAATAAATAGAAAAATGAATAACTGTAGAGAGACACAGACCACAACATTCAATAAAACAATTAAATAGACAGAAAAATAAAATGCAGTGCAATCTTTAACACTGCACGTTTATACTTATCTTAGCTTGTAATACAGTTGATTGTAGGTATATAGCAGAAAGACAAACAACTCAGATATTCAGCAGTAATAAATTCAGATATAAACACTTATAAATACATAGAAACACTCTAGGCTAAGAGTTTAACACTGAATATCAATGAAATGAAACACAATAGCTCCCACTTACTGCAGAGAGAGAGAGAGAGAGAGAGACAGACCACAGTATTCTATGAAACAAATAAATAAAAAAATAAATAACTGTAAAGAGACACAGACCACAATATTCAATGAAACAATTAAATAGACAGAAAAATAAAATGTAGCACTGTATTTAACACTGCAAGTTTGTACTTAACTCAGCTAGTAATGCAGTTGATTGTAGGCATATACGAGAAAGCCTAACAACTCAGATATTGAGCAGTAATAAATTCAAAGATATGTGACTAACACATATAAATGTAGAGAAACCCTCTAGGCTAAGGGTTTAACATTGAATATCAATTAAGTGAAACACAATAGCCGCACTTACTGCATAGAGAGAGAGAGAGAGAGAGAGAGAGAGAGAGAGAGACCACAGTGTTCTATGAAACAAACAAATAGAATAATAAATAACTGCAGAGAGACACAGACCACAATATTCAATGAAACAATTAAATAGAAAAATAAAATGCAGTGCAATCTTTAACACTGCATGTTTGTAATTAACTCAGTTAGTAATATAGTTGGTTGTAGGTATATAGCAGAATGCCAAACAACTCAGATATTCAGCAGTAATAAATGCAAATATATGTGACTAGCACTTATAAATACAGAGAAACCTTCTAGGCTAAGAGTTTAACACTGACTATCAATGAAGTGAAACACAATAGCCCCTACTTACTGCAGAGAGAGAGAGAGAGAGAGATTGAGAGAAAGACCACAGTATTCTATGGAACAAATAAATAGAAAAATAAATAACTGCAGGAAGACACAGACCACTATGTTCAATGAAACAATTAAATAGACAGGAAAATAAAATGCAGTACAGCCTTTAACACTGCAGGTTTTTACTTAACTCAGCTAGTAATGCAGTTGATTGTATGTATATACCAGAAAGCCAAACAACTCAGATATTGAGCCATAATAAATTCAAAGATATGTGACTAACACTTATAAATGCAGAGAAACCCTCTAGGGTAAGTGTTTAACACTGAATATCAATGAAGTGAAACACAATAGCCCCCATTTACTGCAGAGAGAGAGAGAGAAAGAGAGAGAGAGGGAGAGAGACCACAGTATTCTATGAAACAAATAAATTGAAAAATAAATAACTGCAGAGAGACACAGACCCCTATATTCAATGAAACAATTAAATAGACAGAAAAATAAAATGCAGTACAATCTTTAACACTGCAAGTTTGTACTTAACTCAGTTAGTAATATAGTTGGTTGTAGGTATATAGCAGAAAGGCAAACAACTCTGATGTTGAGCAGTAATAAATTCAAAGATGTGTAACTAAAACTTATAAATACAGAGAAATCCTCTACACTAAGAGTTTAACACTGAATATTAATGAAGTGAAACACAATAGCCCCCACTTACTGCAGAGAGAGAGAGAGAGAGAGAGAGAGAGAGAGAGAGAGACCAAAGCATTCTATAAAACAAATAAATAGAAAAATGAATAACTGTAGAGAGACACAGACCACAACATTTAATGAAACAATTAAATAGACAGAAAAATAAAATGCAGTGCAATCTTTAACACTGCAAGTTTATACTTATCTTAGCTAGTAATATAGTTGATTGTAGGTATATAGCAGAAAGACAAACAATTCAGATATTCAGCAGTAATAAATTCAGATATATGTGACTAACACTTATAAATAGATAGAAACACTCTAGGCTAAGAGTTTAACACTGAATATCAATGAAATGAAACACAATAGCTCCCACTTACTGCAGAGAGAGAGAGAGAGAGAGAGAGAGAGAGAGACCACAGTATTCTATGAAACAAATAAATAAAAAAATACATAACTGTAGAGAGACACAGACCACAATATTCAATGAAACAATTAAATAGACAGAAAAATAAAATGCACGACTGTATTTAACACTGCAAGTTTGTACTTAACTCAGCTAGTAATGCAGTTGATTGTAGGCATATACGAGAAAGCCTAACAACTCATATATTGAGCAGTAATAAATTCAAAGATATGTGACTAACACATATAAATGTAGAGAAACCCTCTAGGCTAAGGTTTTAACACTGAATATCAATTAAGTGAAACACAATAGCCACACTTAGTGCATAGAGATAGAGATAGAGAGAGAGAGAGATACCACAGTGTTCTATGAAACAAACAAATAGAATAATAAATAACTGCAGAGAGACACAGACCACAATATTCAATGAAACAATTAAATAGACAGAAAAATAAAATGCAGTGTAATTTTTAACACTGCAAGTTTGTACTTAACTCAGTTAGTAATATAGTTGGTTGTAGGTATATAGCAGAAAGGCAAACAACTCTGATGTTGAGCAGTAATAAATTCAAAGATGTGTAACTAACACTTATAAATACAGAGTAAGTGTTAGTCACACATCTTTGAATTTATTTCTGCTCAATATCTGAGTTCTTTGCCTTCCTGCTATATACCTACATCAACTGCACTACTAGCTGAGTTAAGTATAAACTTGCAGTGTTAAAGATTGTACTGCATTTTATTTTTCTGTCTATTTAATTGTTTCATTGAGTATTGTGGTCTGTGTCTGTCTGCAGTTATTTATTTTGCTACTTATTTGTTTCATAGAATACTGTGGTCTCTCTCTCTCTACAGTATGTGGGGGCTATTGTTTTTCACTTAATTAATATTCAGTGTTAAACTCTTAGCCTAGACGGTTTCTTTGTATTTATAAGTGTTAGTCATATCAATTTACTGCTGAATATCTGAGTTGTTTGGCTCTGCTATATACAATCAACTGCATTAGCTAAGATAAAATTTGCAGTGTTAAAGATTGCACTGCATTTAAATTTTCTGTCTATTTAATTTCATTGATAGTGGTCTGTGTCTCTACAGTTATTTATTTTTATTTATTTGTTTCAGAATGCTTAGTCTCTCTCTCTCTCTCTCTCTGCAGTAAGTGGGGGCTATTGTGTTTCACTTCATTAATATTCAGTGTTAAACTCTTAGCCTAGAGGATTTCTCTGTATTTATAAGTGTTAGTTACACATCTTTGAAAATACAGAGAAACCCTTAAGACTAAGAGTTTAATACTGAATATCAATGAAGTGAAACATAATAGGTCCCACTTACTAGAGAGAGAGAGAGAGAGAGAGAGAGAGAGAGACCATAGTATTCTATGAAACAAATAAATAGAAAAATAAATACCTACTGAGAGACACAGACTACAATATTCAATGAAACTATTAAATAGACAGAAAAATAAAATCCATTACAATCTTTAATACTGCAAGTTTGTACATAACTGAGCTAGTATTGCAGTTGATTGTAGGTATATAGCAGAATGCCAGACAACTCAGATATTCAGAAGTAATAAATTCAAAGATATGTGCCTAACACTTATAAATACAGAGAAACCCTCTAGGCTAAGAGTTTAACACTGACTATCAATGAAGTGAAACACAATAGCCCCCACTTACTGCAGAGAGAGAGAGAGAGAGAGAGAGAGAGATTGAGAGAAAGACCACAGTATTCTATGGAACAAATAAATTGAAAAATAAATAACTGCTGGAGGACACAGACCACTATGTTCAATAAAACAAAAACAGAAAAATAAAATGCAATACAGTCTTTAACACTGCAAGTTTTTACTTAACTCAGCTAGTAATGCAGTTGATTGTAGATATATACCAGAAAGCCAAACAACTCAGATATTGAGCCATAATAAATTCAAAGATATGTGACTAACACTTATAAATGCAGAGAAACCCTCTAGGGTAAGAGTTTAACACTGAATATCAATGAAGTGAAATGCAATAGCCCCCATTTACTGCAGAGAGAGAGAGAGAGAGAGAAAGAGAGAGAGAGAGAGACCACAGTATTCTATGAAACAAATAAATTGAAAAATAAATAACTGCAGAGAGACACAGACCACTATATTCAATGAAACAATTAAATAGACAGAAAAATAAAATGCAGTACAGTCTTAGTTCAAGTTTGTACTTAACTCAGCTAGTAATGCAGTTGATTGTAGGTATATAGCAGAAAGCCAAACAACAATGTGGTGTGGTATAGTATAGCAATAACCCACGCCTGGGTGTGGGTAACGCTAGATTTACCCACGGTTGGTGTGGTTTAGTCACAGTAAGCCGAGTGGCCAAACAAAGCCAACCGTGGGTAAATCCAGCATTACCCACACCCAGAAGTGGTTATTATTATACAATGACATTATTTAAGAAAAAAAATAATTACTTTTCTTAAATAATGGCATTGTATAATGCCTCCTTGCTGCTCTTCCGCAGCTATCTGGTATTTTGCGGCAGTTCTGATGTACTGCGCATGCGTATGCCTACGCCGTACATCAGAGCAGTGGGCAAAAGCAATGGAGAAAGCAAGATCTCCGTTGCTTTTTACAAACTGTTTCGCTATGTTAAATGGGTTTAACATAGTGAGACAGCTTTAAAAAAAGCAAAGGAGCTATGTTAAATGGATTTTGTTGCTTATTTTAAAGCTGTCTCACTATGTTAAACCCATTTAACATAGTGAGACAGTTTTGAAAACAGCAAAGGAGAAAGCAAGATCTCCGTTGCTTTTTACAAACTGTTTTGCTATGTTAAATGGGTTTAACAAGACAGCTTTAAAAAAAGCAACGGAGAATCTCCGTTGCTTTTTTTAAAGCTGTCTCGCTATGTTAAACTCGTTTAACATAGCAAGACAGTGTTGCTGTAAGAGTTATAGTAATGGAAAATGTCTGGGCAACCGGACCTTTTTCCATTACTATAACTTGGATTTACAACGTGCACGCTGACCAATCAGCATGCACGTTTTTGAATATTAATGGGGGGTCGTTGTATAATGAAGATTTACCCACAGTTGGAGTGGTTTAATCACAAGGCCGAAGCCTGAGTGATTAAATAAAGCCAACTATAGGTAAATCTTCAGTATACCACAACTACAGAATCAGTTATTGCTTTTATAGAATGACATTATTTAATAAAAAAATACTTACTTTTCTGAAATAATGTCTTTGTATAATGGCGCATTACTGTCGTCTGATGGTGGCTGTATACTTCTTCCTTCTGTTGATGTACTGTGCATGCGTATGGGACTTGCATTCCTATGCATACCCAGTAGATCGATGCTTTGAAACAGAAGCAACGGAGAAAAGACAGTCTCTGTTGCTCCGTTTTTTTGTTTTTTTTACAAAAAAAAAGTTAGAAAAATAAATAACTGCAGAGAGACACAGACCACAATATTCAATGAAACAATTAAATAGACAGTAAAATAAAATGCAGTACAATCTTTAACACTTTACATACTTAACTCAGCTAGTAATGCAGTTTATTCCATGATATGTTATACGGGGTCTGAATGCCCTTCTTCTCCTTGGATAAGGTCTGTCAGCAGCATGAGCAGCATACATTTGAGTTGCTGCATATACACATGCAAGACAGCAGCAGCAGCCCCTGATATTGTTATTTTTCTAAGTGTGATGGTGACTGTATTCCAATACATTTTGGACTACACCATCTCTATGTGATTAGTTTTTATTTTCCTGAATGGCTGTGACATCTTGAATTGGATAATTAGCATGCAATTCAGCTGTTTATGCTTTCACTAGCACATTCTGCTGTTTGTCTTTATTTGGTGTCTCTACATGATGTGTATACAAAACTACATCAAAATGACTGGCCAAGCATAGCTAGACAAATTATTTGGCATCAAATAGAGAACTTAGATCTTCTCCTCATCCACTAGTACACAGCCTAGAAACAAACTCCACAAAGAAATGGTTCTCCTAGTCATCTCTTACCCACAGCATTGAACAAACTTCCTCTTTCAGTTAGATTCTTAATTTGTATATCATAAAATGTATTTCTGCCCTTTATTTACTTTACATTTAATCTCATTTCCAGTTACACACCTTTGCTAAAGTTGCAAGTATTTCTGATAAACAAAGAAGATTACGTTATGTTTTCTGATGTTTTAGTTTCATTATCTATCACTTTTTTCCATGCCCACAAAGACAAGAAGTTGTCATGGTAGGCATTGCTCATTGATTTACATATACCAACAAAACATTCTGAGAAAAAAAATACTTCTTTAGAACAACCCACTTACATTGGAATTTTTCTACTATATTATCATAACATGTTAATTTTCAAAGTGAGGTGTTACATCTGCAAAACATAGTTCATAACTTGTGTTTCTAAAACATAAGGCTCTCATGTGGCTTTTATTAAGTGCAGTATTTCATGACAGCATGTCAGGAGTTTTCATCTCAACAAAAATAATCAGGAGTCCGTTCTTGTAAACAAAAATGAATAGAAAAATAGCACACTTTTTTCAATTAAAAATGTATAATTTGTCATTGTATGGGGTAAAAAGATTATGTCCAACTACAAATGCATATTATTTATATTTTCTTCTTAAAGTACATACAAATAATTAAAAAAAATTTTCTTTCAAACCACAGTATGTGAAAATATTTATCAGGCCTGTATAATGCCCAATAATATTTTTCAGTCAAGATGTAGTGTCCTTTGTTTCTACTTTCCAGAAATGTAAAGATATCTGCATTTTGCACAAATTGCTCAACCTGTTCTGCGTAGGGACATGAAGGACAAAAGTGCTATGCAAAAGGGGTAAATTTGGGGTTACCCATCCATTCATCCAGATTATGTTTCAATAGTGCACTTTGCTTTATGTGGAGAGGAAGACATGTCCAAAGAAGGGGTGTTCTTCGTGACACATATCTATCTCTCCAACATGTTCTACTTATGTTGCAAAAAGAGATTTAGATATTTTATGTGGGTGTTTATGCCCCAAATGGACTTACAAAAATGCAGTAGGTCTGGTACAATAGGGTCTGCTGAATCTCTGTATGTGAGGCAGAGATCTACTCTCAGTAGTGTGTATGACACAGGGAAGCGGGACAAGGCCTTGAGACAGTCTGCATAGTTTTTAATGACTTAGCCCCTTGATTTTTCTAGTGAGAAAGCATTGTTAGCAATTAAGTTATGTCATATGTATGGGCAAGTACATACTGAAGGGGGCATTATAGTCAATGTTCAGCCTGATGAAATGTGGTATACAGAGGAATGATAACATCCCTGGACATGGATGCCATACCCTTGGTAATAAACTGTGCAATGAAAAAGCACTTTTTTTATAATAGCGGATGAATCGTGATCGAAGGACAGTTCATTGTTTTCATAGGTTCTTATGTCCCTAACTACTAGAGCAATTTTCTGGGGTGTGTTGCCAATGTGATAGTTACAAGGGACATCCTACATACTGAAGGATATTACTGTACATTTCTTAGCATTAATTTTATTCCATGGTTTTGACAGCAGCTATTGGTTTGGGAAAGGCCCTTTAGGAGGATCTTGGTGTCTTGTAGGGAGCTTATGTTGTCACTAAGTTTGCAGTCACCTGCACACTTGTTCAGCCATTAACCCTTAACAGTAGTTTTGACCACTGAGAAGTAAATGAGAAAGAGGAGTGGCCCAAGGACTGAACCCTAGGGTGACAGGTCTTTTGGAGTAGGTAGAGCAGCACACCCTAATTTCTGGAGTTCTATTTCTGAGTTCATTTGCTAGTCATAGGGATTAACATTTAGCTGGGATAGTTTGTCTACCATACCTGAGTATGGGATGTTGTTGAATACCTTTACAAGGTCTTAATATGTAGTGTGTACTGATTTGCCTTCATCCATTGCTTCAGAAACTTTCTTAATGAAATCAACCAGGTTAAGTAGGCAGGATCTTCCCTTGACAAATCTGAACTGATTTGGATCAAGAGTTTATATGTTGTTGTGTCCTTATTTATTAATTCTATAATTATTCTTTCTATAGCTTTACAGATGAGGTTGGCCAGACTTATGGGTCTGTAATTTTCCATATCCACTGACACTCCACCTTTGTGTAAGGAGATGACATTTTCCGTCCTCCTTTCATCTGGCACAAAGCCTGTTTAGAGGCTGACCTTGAACAGCCTCTGTCGGGAGTCTGTCAGGACCTTTTTCAGGCTAACTAGAAAGCATCCCCATATGTAATCTGGTACCATAGACACAGTGTTCTTAGCCTTAGATAGTGCCTTGAAGCCTTGTTCATGGGAGATATGAGGAGGGATGTAGATGCACATATGAAATCTCGGAATGTTAACAGGAAGGGGATAAAGTAAGTAAGAGTTAAATTTATCTTCTAGTAGATTTGTTTTGTCCTCTGGGTCTGAGTATGCAATATCACTTATTATTAGCTCTAGACATGACTAAGCATTTATTTCTAAGGTTTCTGACATAGTTAAATAAGGCTTTGTGTTTTTTTTTTTCCTTTACTGGGTGGCAGTTTAAACCTCACATCGGACTTTGTTTAATTTGAAGAAGGTCCAGAGTTCCTTGTTAAGTTTAGCAAGAGCTTTTTTTACATGTTGAGAGTTACATCTATTTTTATGTGCAATAAGTATTTTTCTTTTTATTATAGAACGTATTTATATTTGGGTTTCACTGTAAGGGTTTATTTTTAAATTCAGCATTGCATTTACTTCAGAGGGGACAGATGCATCTATGAAGCTATTCTCATATGCAGAGAATTTTGCAGTAAAGGATTCTGCATAAGGAATGGGGTTATAGACTCAGAAGGGGATATTGAATCACTCAATTTCAGTAGATAACTGCATAACTGCTGCCTGAACAATCCACTAAGTTTTATGTGGGCTTTCTCTATAGAAATTTTCATCTCTTAAAATCTTAGAATGTATAAATGTAACTACTGTTTGTATATAAATGCAAATAGAAAAGTAACTACTTGATGTTTAACTGGAACTTAGTATAATGCAATGTAAGCAAATGGAGCTTTTCTCCCCAGGGCTCCACTGAAAATGGGTATTACCCATTCAGACTTTCCCCTTTAAAAAAGACAACTACATAAATAAATAAATAAATAAACACTAATGACAAAAATTTGTTTCTGGTGTCCAATTATTTACCATATTTTATAGTGTATTGTGACACTCTCCACATTCATAGGGAAAATTAAACTTGCATATTTATTTATTTTTTGCTGACCACAGAGGCGTATGGCTTGTTTTCAGTGGAGACCCATGATGGTATTCACACTGAACTAGAGATAATTTGGCTAGGGCTCTGGGCAATTCCCCTACTCTTTTGCCAGAGGGAAGATGATCTGTAGAAAGATGCTAAATGCAGTAGAGAAGGAGGAGGTTAGCAGTATACCTGCCGTCAGATGTAGTTTCATAGGTTCATAGGTTCATAGGTTTATACTAGGCTATCTGCCCTAAGGCATTTATAAGCCTAGCCCAAATTATTGTGGCTTACGCCACCCCTTATATGAAAAAATACTGTGCCCATTAGTTTGTTGTGCCTCTGTCCAGCAGTGACCCAGAGATGATTCCCGGGGTAAACCTACGATCTCCCATCCACAGGTCTAGATTTCTCTTGAACAGAGTCAGCGAGGTGCTCTGCCTCACATGGACCGGGATTTTATTCCACAGCATAGGGAGTCTCTGAGTGATAAATCTATCCCTCCAGCACGTCCTATTTATATCCGTGCTAAGGTTTAAGTCGCTTGCTCTAGTGGTTTTGGTGGATTTGGATTTTTGAGGTGGAGCATGTCCATTAATTCCGGGTTGGACATGGCCTTGTATGTCAGGCACATGTCACCTCTGAGCAGACGGTATGCGACTGAATAGAGCTGGAGTTTCTTCAATCTGGCAGCATATGACAGATTTTGGAGTCCCTTTATCCTTTGGTGAGGAACTTTTGGGGTCTCTCCAATTGCTGCAGATGTCGGGTGAGATACATCCCGAAAGGGGCATTGTACTCGATCATTGGTCTGATAAGTGAAGAGTACAGGGAACAATGACCTCACTAGATCTGGATGTGAATCCTTCATGATCAGGTGGGCAATGTAGAAGGTCTTTCTAACCACTTTAGCAATGTGAGTGTCAAAAGAAAGGCCACTGTCAACCTGGGTCCCCAGGTCCCTGATAACCTCTTCTGTGCTTAGTGGATTGCCACCTATATGGTAGCTTGGGGTTACCTTGTTTTTCCCGAAGGGTATGACTATACATTTTTTGGCGTTTAACTTCAGGCCATGGCTCTGGCACCAGCTATCTGTTTCCGTGGGTCCCTTCTGAAGGATATCAGTGTCCGATGCACTTTCCACTATGGCGCCCAGTTTGCAGTCATCTGCAAACTTTGTCAGCCAAAGTCCTCCCATGTTGGCCTGTACTTCTGAGAAGTAGATGCCAAACAATAGGGGGCCAAGGACCGAGCCCTGTGGGACACCACTTGTGACCGGCTTGGAGTCTGACACAGCGCCAGCAACTCTAACCCTGTGGGTTCTGTCCTTAAGCCAGTTTGCAACCCATCTTGTGACATATGGGTTTACATTTAAGCTGGTAAGTTTTTCTACAATACCCGAGTGGGGTATTGTGTCGAAGCCTTTGCAAGGTCAAGGTAGGCTGTATGGACTGCCTTTCCTCATCAATGGCCTTGGTGACTATTTCAAGAAGTCGACCAAGTTCAAAAGGCATGATCTTCCCTTGACAAAGCCAAACTGGGTCGGGTCCAATGTCTGCAAGTCCCCTATATCTTTGTTTATGAGCTCCATTATGATCCTCTCCATAGCTTTGCAGACTAGACTTGTTAAGCTTATGGGCGGTAATTACCAGGGTCCGTGAGGCGCCACCTTTGTGGAGTGGGACCACAGTTGCCGTCACGCCACTCCTTGGGCACGTATCCTGTGGTAAGGCTGAGATTAAACAGCTGCCTTATGTGCGGGTTTAATTCCTCATTTAGCTCGTGTAGCACACAGCCGGGGACACCATCCGGTCCCATTGATGCTGTGTTTTTAGCTTTAGAGAGAGCAGCTTTCACCTGCGCATTTGAGATGTCCGGGAGGCTACACTCGGCTGGGATAGTTATCTCTCCTTTAGGGGAGAGGGGTGAAGTTTGCACTGAACCTGTCTGCCAGTATGTTGGCAATGTCTGTGGGTTCAGTGATTTTTGTATCATTTTGGACTAATTCTGAGCATATCTGTGAGTTTCCACCCAGGTTCCTAACATAGCTGAAAAAGGCCTTATGATTGTCCTTTGAATCCATGGCAATTTTTCTCTCAAAATTGGCCTTAGTTGATTTTATGAGTGCTCGTATTTTTTACTAATAATGATCAGGGTGACTTCCCTTTTATGGATTTTGTTCTATCATGTAATAGCTTTCTCCTCTTATTGTAAAGTTTGTTAATGGCTGGGGTCCACCAGACTGGACGTTTGCCCTTTGTGGAAAGAGTCTTGGTTTTATTTGGGATTGCCTGATCCATGCAGTCCTGGAGGTGTTCATAGAAGGCATTTGTAAGGGCTTCCGCAGCTTGGGTTGTGGTTTCCTCTGACTCAGGGGCCTTGAAGGATACCACACCAGTCTTGAGTAGTGTGAAGTTTGCTTTAGAGAAGTTCTTCACTATGGTCTTTTTGTTTGGGGTGGGGGCGGGATGTGGATTTCCAGTGAGATTAGTTTATGATCAGATCTCACCAATGAGGGATATACTTCGGTGTGGAGCATTTTGTCCCCATGTTTGTGACAATGAGATCTAGTATATTTTCTCCTCTCGTGGGAACAGTGACTAGCTGTTCCATGGCATTTGAATTTATGAACTCCAGGAACCGTTGGGCTAGAAAGTTAGGGCTTGAGTAATGTTCCCAGTCTATATTCGGTAGTTGAAGTCACCCAATATGATGGTGTTTGGAGATACATTTATACCCTCCAGTGTCTTCAGGAAGGCTGTGTGGGGTTTCTGAGTTTGAGAGGGTGGCCTGTAGCATGCTACAATTTGTAGAGCAGTTTTGCCTATTGTTAGTTGCACCTGGATGGTTTCCAAAGCTTCATGCGTTGCCACCAACCTGGAGGTGTGAGTATCCTTTATGAATATGGAAACACCCCCTCCTTTTGTGGAGTGGTCCGGGTTTTGGGGCGGAACGCATGATATGAGGTAAAACCTAATAGTGCCGGGTGCTCTCAGGAGCCTTGAACCAGGTTTCAGTTACAGCACAGACATCGATGTTCTCCATACTGAGAAGGGCCTCGAGTGCGTGCATTTTAGATTTAGACTTCTGGCATTGAGCAGCATTACCCTCAATTTCTTCCCATTTTGTTTTCTAGGGTGGTAGGTTTAGAATTTGAGCCTTGCCTAAAAAGGCACTATGGGGTGGCAAGAGCCTTAGCCAATATCCGGAATCCCAGGGTGACAGGTGCAAGCTGTCCCTTGAGAAGCAGCGTGGCTTGTCAAGCATGTCATCCCAGGCAGACAGACACTGGATCCCCTTTGAATGACACCAGACATTAAGCCAATTGTTAAAGCTGATCATCTTGTCTCTATATTGTAGCATCATTCTTGGTGAAGGAAGGATACTGCTCAGGGTTAGGGTCATACCTGCCTGGGCTACATAATCAGAGAGCTCCTCTATGTCTCTTTTCATGCAGTCCAGGGAGGTACGTCTCAGGTCGTTCACACCAGCATGGACAATGACTGTGTCATATTTGTACTTGCTGTGGAGTGACCCGAGTGCTTGTGTTATGTGGCGGATTCTAGCGCCCGATAGGCAGCTTACTGTGACCCTCTCCTTGTTCAGCCTGGTGAGTGGGATGTCAGTGTGTCTGACTATGGAGTCACCTATGACAAGTATGTTTGGTGTTGTATTTGGCCTTAAGGGCTGTGACTGCTTTGCACACTGCTTTTGTGGTTTATGTGTTGCTTGTGGGGTGTCTTGAGGTAGCAGTTGTTTGGGTGTCTGCTTTGGAGGCCTCTGCTGTTTAGGTAAATTTTACTCAGAGCCTCCGAGTATGTCTTTGTGTGTTTATGTGTTTGATTCAGTGGAGTGGTAGCATTATGTGAGGCTGGTTTTGTGGTGTGTGTAGTTGCCTTCTCCTCCTGTCTGGTCTTGCCAGTCCTGAGTTGAGAGAGCTCAGCCTCCAGTTTGGCTAAATAGCTGCATCTCTCGCAAGTATTTGTGTTATGTGGGAGGAGGAGAGGGTTGTCTGTGTACATGAGGCAGTTATAACATTGCCTCAAGATTCCCAGATTCACCAGCTGGACTGGAGAGGAGATTGACAACTGACCTTTGGACATGCTAGAATAATATTGGGAAATCCTTAATTGAAAACAAGGGCCAGTGGGGAGTGAGGGTGTAGTGCTTTTAATTTTAGTGCTGACTTATATAATTGCTTTAGTGAGCAAGTGCCAGGTAACTTGAGTGCAATGTGATACAAGTAACTAAATGCAAAACGACAAACAGTAACTTTCTTTCAAGTGAAACAAGGAAATAAGTACAGTAAGCAATGCAGATATCACTAGTGATCCACAGAAGCTGAGAAGTTGCGTATTAGGTGAATTAGCTTCCAGGGAAATAACAAGCAAACAAACAACAATTATATAAACAAAGCTAGATTCAGTAGGCCTGGATCTAGTCTATGCTAGAGCAAACAAGGTGAACCAATTTCAGTAAGATACAGTTCAAATATTCAGGCACTATAAACCTTTAACCAGAAAATTCCCAGCTCAGAAGGGCAGAGTCCAGCCTCTTCTCCCACAAGAGTGCAGTCCACGAACCTTCTTAATGTAAAATAACTGGCCTGAAGCCCAAGTGCCTAAACCAGAACTAATACACTTGGACACTGGG
The DNA here is from genome assembly GCF_019279795.1 of Protopterus annectens. Classification (NCBI taxonomy): domain Eukaryota; kingdom Metazoa; phylum Chordata; order Ceratodontiformes; family Protopteridae; genus Protopterus; species Protopterus annectens. The sequence goes on along the minus strand of NC_056734.1, from coordinate 687,944,816 downwards.
CTCTCAATCAGCAGTTCCCAACTTAGAAGGATGAAAGCTACCTGTCCTGCCACCACAGTGCTTGCCACAAACCTTCCTAATGTAAAACAACTGGTCTGAAGCCCAAGTGCTTAATCCAAAAGACTTGAATGATAGCTACACTTTAATCAAGTTACAACCAAGCAGTAATAAATACCATTGAATACTTTAGAGAATGTCTGGATTAGTGCTCAAGTTACACAAACAAAGCTAGATCCAGCAGGCCCGAATCCAGTCTATGCCACAGCAAACAAGGCGCACCAACTTCAGTAAGAAACAGTTCAGATATGCATGCACTATAAGCCTTTAACCAGAAATTCCCAGCTCAGAAGGGCAGAGTCCAGCCTCTCCTCCCACAAGAGTGCAGACCACGAACCCTCTTAATGTAAAATAACTGGCTTGAAAGCCCAAGTGCTTAAACCAGAATTAATACACTTTTAGAATAACAGACACTGAGCCCTCAATCAGCAGTTCTCAACCTAGAAGGATGTAAGCTACCTGTTCTGCCACAACAGTGCAGACCACAAACCTCTCAGTGCAAAACAACTAACTGGTCCGAAGCCCAAGTGTTTAAACCAAAAGGCTTAGAATGAGTTACACCAAGCAGTAATAAATACAATTGAGTATTTTAAGATGATGCAAAAGTAAAAAGAAGTAGGTAAAAACACAAGTACAGTAAAAGCAGATGAAATTTTTTTTTTTTTTTTTTTTTTCTGAACAAGTGCTGAGATCAAAGAAACAGATTTGAGTGCTGAAACTAGAAAACTGGCTAGTTACAAGAAAAAAAAAAAAACAAGCTAGAAGGCTTCCCTCAAACACAGAAGGGCTTGGGGGCTCAGAAGCCTACAAATAGTCTGTACCACTTAACAAGAAAGGCAGGAAATAAGCTTAATTTTTTTTTTTTTTTCTATTTCCCAGATGCTCTCTTTGTACACAGTAGGAGTGCCTGAAATCAGAATATGATCTCACTGCACTCAGTTGAGTGAGCAAATGAGATGGGCCCAGAGGCAGGCTGAGGGGTGGGCAGTTTCAATGCCACTAAGATTAACACCAAAACAAAAACAGGGCGGGTGGGTGGGAATAACTGAAGAGCAGAATAACCAGTTAAAAATTCCTTCAACACTCCTTCATACACAGTTTAAATCAATTTAAATACTGTATTTTTAAAAGAAAAAGTGCATAAAAAGGTACTTAAATTCTCTTATACGTCCAGTTGAATATAACCAAGTTCTTAGCTTGCCAAGCTGAAGTTTTAAAGCAGGAATTATTTCACATGCACCAGTTTAAATATGCAAGGACAGGAAATCACTGAATGTGGCTACCCCCACACCTGTAATTACTAGCAAATAACAAAATTCAGCCAACACTAGCTTTTAGTTCAAGTTACTGAAGAGCAGAATAACCAGTTAAAAATTCCTTCAACACTCCTTCATACACAGTTTAAATCAATTTAAATACTGTATTTTTAAAAGAAAAAGTGCATAAAAAGGTACTTAAATTCTCTTATACGTCCAGTTGAATATAACCAAGTTCTTAGCTTGCCAAGCTGAAGTTTTAAAGCAGGAATTATTTCACATGCACCAGTTTAAATATGCAAGGACAGGAAATCACTGAATGTGGCTACCCCCACACCTGTAATTACTAGCAAATAACAAAATTCAGCCAACACTAGCTTTTAGTTCAAGTTACTGAAGAGCAGAATAACCAGTTAAAAATTCCTTCAACACTCCTTCATACACAGTTTAAATCAATTTAAATACTGTAGTTTTTAAAAGAAAAAGTGCATAAAAAGGTACTTAAATTCTCTTATACGTCCAGTTGAATATAACCAAGTTCTTAGCTTGCCAAGCTGAAGTTTTAAAGCAGGAATTATTTCACATGCACCAGTTTAAATATGCAAGGACAGGAAATCACTGAATGTGGCTACCCCCACACCTGTAATTACTAGCAAATAACAAAATTCAGCCAACACTAGCTTTTAGTTCAAGTTACTGAAGAGCAGAATAACCAGTTAAAAATTCCTTCAACACTCCTTCATACACAGTTTAAATCAATTTAAATACTGTATTTTTTAAAAGAAAAAGTGCATAAAAGGTACTTAAATTCTCTTATACGTCCAGTTGAATATAACCAAGTTCTTAGCTTGCCAAGCTGAAGTTTTAAAGCAGGAATTATTTCACATGCACCAGTTTAAATATGCAAGGACAGGAAATCACTGAATGTGGCTACCCCCACACCTGTAATTACTAGCAAATAACAAAATTCAGCCAACACTAGCTTTTAGTTCAAGTTACTGAAGAGCAGAATAACCAGTTAAAAATTCCTTCAACACTCCTTCATACACAGTTTAAATCAATTTAAATACTGTATTTTAAAAAGAAAAGTGCATAAAAAGGTACTTAAATTCTCTTATACGTCCAGTTGAATATAACCAAGTTCTTAGCTTGCCAAGCTGAAGTTTTAAAGCAGGAATTATTTCACATGCACCAGTTTAAATATGCAAGGACAGGAAATCACTGAATGTGGCTACCCCCACACCTGTAATTACTAGCAAATAACAAAATTCAGCCAACACTAGCTTTTAGTTCAAGTTACTGAAGAGCAGAATAACCAGTTAAAAATTCCTTCAACACTCCTTCATACACAGTTTAAATCAATTTAAATACTGTATTTTTAAAACAAAAAGTGCATAAAAAGGTACTTAAATTCTCTTATACGTCCAGTTGAATATAACCAAGTTCTTAGCTTGCCAAGCTGAAGTTTTAAAGCAGGAATTATTTCACATGCACCAGTTTAAATATGCAAGGACAGGAAATCACTGAATGTGGCTACCCCCACACCTGTAATTACTAGCAAATAACAAAATTCAGCCAACACTGGCTTTTAGTTCAAGTTACTGAAGAGCAGAATAACCAGTTAAAAATTCCTTCAACACTCCTTCATACACAGTTTAAATCAATTTAAATACTGTATTTTTAAAAGAAAAGTGCATAAAAGGTACTTAAATTCTCTTATACGTCCAGTTGAATATAACCAAGTTCTTAGCTTGCCAAGCTGAAGTTTTAAAGCAGGAATTATTTCACATGCACCAGTTTAAATATGCAAGGACAGGAAATCACTGAATGTGGCTACCCCACACCTGTAATTACTAGCAAATAACAAAATTCAGCCAACACTAGCTTTTAGTTCAAGTTACTGAAGAGCAGAATAACCAGTTAAAAATTCCTTCAACACTCCTTCATACACAGTTTAAATCAATTTAAATACTGTATTTTTAAAAGAAAAGTGCATAAAAGGTACTTAAATTCTCTTATACGTCCAGTTGAATATAACCAAGTTCTTAGCTTGCCAAGCTGAAGTTTTAAAGCAGGAATTATTTCACATGCACCAGTTTAAATATGCAAGGACAGGAAATCACTGAATGTGGCTACCCCCACACCTGTAATTACTAGCAAATAACAAAATTCAGCCAACACTAGCTTTTAGTTCAAGTTACTGAAGAGCAGAATAACCAGTTAAAAATTCCTTCAACACTCCTTCATACACAGTTTAAATCAATTTAAATACTGTATTTTTTAAAAGAAAAAGTGCATAAAAAGGTACTTAAATTCTCTTATACGTCCAGTTGAATATAACCAAGTTCTTAGCTTGCCAAGCTGAAGTTTTAAAGCAGGAATTATTTCACATGCACCAGTTTTAAGACAGGCTTTCTGTTCAAATGCTGCAGCAGATTACTTCTGTCCCTGACTCTCAATGTGAAATGGTGACAGTCTGTAATCAGAAGTTATGAACCTAGATGAATGACATCAATGAAGCTGAAATGGAAGATCAAAGTTAAGGGGAACATTCTAAGGATATAAAGCAAGATACTTTGCTTGGGAGGTAGGACCTATAGAGGATTAGAGCTATTTGAAAGGTTTCTGAGGAGGAAATATTAGGCTGAAAGACATATATTGCTGTAGATATAAAAAAAGTTGACCTTTGTGAATAGGAGACGGTGCAGAGGTTTACTCAGGTTTTTTTTTTTTTACTCTCTTGTGGCTCAGGGGAGGCATCCAGATATATGGGTGTTTTTTGGCGATAATATAAATTCTTCTGGAAATAGTCCACAACAGCTGATAGCTTTGGTTCATTTTTTTCAGAATCTTCCCTTGACTGAAATCTAAGAAATGAGCACACCTTGAAATGCATATGTCAGATGTCTGAAAAAAGAGAAATCAAGTACCGTGGGGGTATACGGTGCATCATTTGTCCCTGAAAGAAAAAAAAAATAAATCCAGTTAATAATCATAAAAGGCTTATTAAATCAAGAAGAAATACAAACTCTTTTGTTAAAGTACTGTGAATTAATGGTAGAACTGTGAAAGATAAAGGCTAGACTGAGACTTTGGACTGAGAGATGGGATTGGGACTCATTACTGATGTTAAGTATCTCTGGGTGTCACGTTCCAAATCAGATTTTTATTTCAAATAATAGGTGTCAAGGAAAGGCATGCTGGGCAACAAAAATGTTTGTATGTGGGATAAACAGGTATTATGAGAAACAGTATACAGATTGTAGAGATAAAACATGTAAGGAAACATACAAAATAATGCCTGAAAGTGTTTTCTCACAAGTAATAGGAATAATGCATGCAAAGAATGTTGATGCAATAATAAGAAATATAAGAATTAACTATGAAAGAGGATAAAATTATGAATTTCAGGGTGGAGATGGAAAGAGTGATGAGAGAAGAAAATCATGTAAATATACATCAACTACATGAAAAAGAGAGGGATATTAATACTGTTGTGGTAGAAAAAGAAATAAAATAATGTTCTAGAAACATCAAAGGGATATGAGGTTTTAGATCAAGTCAGTGAATGTAAGATAGGAACATTATGAGCATGGAAGATAAGAAAAGTACTATAGGGCAAAAACTGAGTAAAAGAAAAAAGGAGAATAAAGAATAGTTATAGGCCTTTCCTAGTAAAATAAAATTACTTTCTTGTAATAATACTGCTTCTAATAATAATATAAGTTCGCTCTACAGTGCACAGCGATTTTGAATAGTTCATGTTTTCTAGACATACAATTTTTTTCTTCTAAGATATCATGCACCTTTTCAGATTGCTTCAGGTGACTTGTTCAAGGCCCATTTAATTCAATTATTTATTTAATGATAGTTCATGTCACTAAGGTATAAAAATTGGTACAATTATCTCCATGGAATGATCAAGTATGCTGTTTAGAATTAGATGGGCTGCAGAATACGATTTTCATAGGTTCATAGGTTCATAGGTAGGTACTAGGCTATCTGCCCAAAGGCATTTATAAGCCTAGCCGGAATGTGTTGGCTTTCGCCGCCCCCTTAGATTAGTTCCCTTTGCCTCTGTCCAGCAGAGCCATTGAAGTGATCCCTGGGGTAAACTTTCTGTTTCCCATCCACTCGTCAAGGTTTCTCTTGAAGAGGGTTAGCGAAGAGCTCTGCCTAATGTAGATTGCAATCTTGTTCCAGAGCATGGGAAGTCACTGGGACAGGAATCTATCCCTCTAGCACGTCCTATTTATTGTTGTGGTGAGGTTTAGATCCCTGGAGCATGTGGCTCGAGGGGATATGGTTTTCTTAAGGTGGAGCATGTCCATCAATTCTGGGTTGGACATGGCCTTGTATGTCAGGCAGAGATCACCTCTGAGTAGGTGGTATGCAACCGAGTACAGCTGGAGTTTCTTCAGTCAAGCTGCATAGGGCATCTGCTTGAGGCCAGTGATCCTCTTAGTGAGGAACTTCTGTGGTCTTTCCAGTTGTTGCAGGTGTCTTGTAAGGTACATCCCAAATGGGGCATTGTACTCTATGATGGGTCTGATGAGTGATGTGTAGAGGGGCCCAATGACCTCTTTCAATCTGGATGCAAACCCTTTTGTGATTAGGTGGGCCACATAGAAGGATTTTCTAACTACTTTGGCAATGTGATTATCAAAGGAGAGGTTACTATCTACTTGGGTCCCCAGATCCCTTATTACGTCTTCCGTATTTAGGGGGCTACCACCTATGTGGTAGATTGTGGGTACTTTTTTTTTCCAAAGGGGATGACTATGCCCTTTTTGGCATTTAGTTTGAAGCCATGGTTTTGACACCAGGTATCTGTCTCAGTGAGACTTTTTGGAGGATGTCTGTGTCAGCCAGAGAGTCAATTATAGTCCCTAGTTTGCAGTTGTTTGCGAACTTGGTCAGCCATAGTCCTCCTGTGCTTGCCTGTACCTCTGAGAAGTATATGTCGAACAGGAGGGGTCCCAGGACTGAGCCCTGGGGAACGTTACTTGTAACCGGTTTAGAGTCAGACCTAGCTCCTGCAGCTCTTACAATGTGGGTTCTATCCGTGAACCAGTTGGCAACCCATCTCATGACGTAGGAGTTTATGTTCAGGCTGGTGAGCTTGTCTATAATACCTGAGGGGGAATGGTATTGAAGGCCTTTGCGAGGTCTAGGTAGGCTGTGTGGACCACCTTTCCCTCGTCTATAGCCCTAGTAACTGTCTCAAAGAAGTCCACCAGGTTTAGGAGGCATGATCTGCCCTTAACAAAGCTGAACTGGGTAGGGTCCAGTGTTTGGAGGCTTCCAATGCCTCTGTTAATGAGATCCATGATGATGCGCTCCATAGCTTTGCAGACCAAGCTAGTCAGGCTTATAAGGTGATAGTTCCCGGGGTCCATTGTGGCTCCACCTTTGTGGAGCGGAATAACCGTTGCTGTGCACCACTCTGTGGGCATGTAGCCTGTGGAGAGGCTGAGTTTAAACAGTGTGTTTACGTGAGGGGTTAGTTCATCTTTGAGCTCATGTAGGACGCAGCCTGGGACACTGCCTGGTCCCATTGATGCTGTGTTTTTGGCTTTGGAGAGGGCTGTTTTAACCTGAGTGTCTGTGATTTCAGGGGCACTACATTCTTCTGGTATAATTATGGGCCCTTTTGGGGGTGAGAGGGGGGTGAAGTTTGTACTGAACCTGTCTGCCAAGATGGTGGCTATATCAGTTCAGTGTATTTTGTGCCATTATGCACTAACTCAGCAGATCTGAGAATTGCCACTTAGATTCTTGACATAGCTAAAGAATGCCTTGTGGTTATCTTTGGAGTACATGGCATGGCAATTTTTCTTTCGAAGCTAGCCTTGGATGATTTTATGAGGGAACATAGTTTCTTGCTGATACTGATCAGGGATGCCTTCCCTTCTTGGGATTTTACTCTTTTCTGTACTAGTTGCCTCCTTCTATTGTATAGCTTGTTTATGGCATGGGTCCACCAGACTGGTTTCCTTTTCTTGGAGGAGTGAGTCTTGGTTTTGTTTGGGATAGCACGATCCATGCATTCTTGTAGGAGCCCATAGAGTGCATTAGTAAAGGATTTTGCAGCTTGGACAGCATTATCCTTTAGCATGGGGGCTTTGAAACTTCCCACCTTGGTCTTAAGTAACGTGAAGTTTGCTTTTGAAAAGTTTTTCACGGTGGTTTCTTTGACCAGGAGTGATGGCAGAATGTGGATATCCAGAGTGATTAGTTTATGGTCAGATCTAACCAGTGAGGGGTTGACCTCCAGTGTGGAACACCGGTCACCCATGTTGGTGATGACCAGGTCCAATATGTTGTCACCTCTGGTGGGGGTATTGACCAGTTGATCCAGGGCATTTGAGTTTATAAATTCTAGGAAATGTTTGGCAAGGGAGTTCGTACTTGAGTAGTTCTCCCAGTTAATGTTTGGGTAATTGAAATCACCCAATATCAGGGTGTTTGGTAGGACCTTTATGTTTCCCAGTGTTTCCAGGAATGTGGAATGGGGTCCTGGGACATGGTGGGTGATCTGTAGTAAGCTATAATTTGAATAGCAGTTTTGCCCATTGTTAGTTGCACGTGGATGATCTCTGAAGCATCGTGCTGTGCCACTAACCTGGAAGCATGGGTATCCTTGATGAATATGGATACTCCCCCACCTTTTGTATTTTGGTCCGGGTTTTGTGGCCAAAATGTATGGTATGAGTTGTAGCCTGGTAGTGCTGGGGTGCTCTCTGGAGCCTTAAACCAGGTTTCTGTTACTGCACATATATTGATTTTTCTCCATACTGAGGAGTGCCTCGAGTGCGTTCATTTTGAAGTTTAGACTTCTGGCATTGAGCAGCATTACCCTCAGTTTTTTGTTACTTGTGCTATTTACGGCGGTGGGTTTGTCTTTTGAGCCTTGCCTAAAAAAGGAACTATGGGGGTGGCAAGAGCCTTGGCCAGTATTTGAAAGCCTAAAGGTGACAGGTGCAAGGCATCTCTAGCAAAGCAGCGTGGCTTGTCGAGCATGTCATCCCAGGCTGACAGACACTGGATCCCCTTTGAATGACACCAGAAGCTTAGCCAATTGTTGAAATTGATAATTTTTTCTCTATACCGTGGTATCATTCTTGGTGAGGGCAGGATGCTACTCAGGGTCAGGGTCATACCGGCCTGGGCTACATGATCAGAGAGCTCCTCCATGTCTCTTTTCATGTAGTCCAGGGAGGTACAGCTCAGGTCATTCACACCAACATGGACAATGACAGAGTCATATTTGTACTTGTTTGGAGTGACCTGAGTGCTTGTGTTATGTGGCGGATCCTGGCACCCGACAGGCAACTAACAGTAACCTTCTCCTTGTTCAGCCTAGTGAGTGGGATGTCAGTGTGCCTGACTATACAGTCACCTATTACTAGTGTGTTGGGTATGTTATTTTGCCTTAAGGGCTGTGATTGTGTGGCACACTGGTTTTGTGAAGTATGTGTTTCATGGTTTGTGTTGGGGGTGGAGGTTGCTTGGATGTCTGCTTTGGAGGTCTCTGTTGCTTGAAGTGAGTAGGTAAACAGTGATCAAAGTAAATTGTTGTCTACCACGGACCCATGATATTTAATGAAGGTGTCATTGTCTATGTTATGACTATTGACTTATAAGCACAGTTTATGTGCTTTTTGACAGATCTCTTAATATTGTATTTACTGACATTGAAGAGAGGTCATTACTAAAATACTTGATATAATTTTTTTGCAGAATATCTTGGAAACTTCAGTATATTTTAAAGAAGTAATTTATTTAATTTGCAACGATCAGACATATTGAGTAGTCAGTTCCTACTTTCATAACTGAGAAGAGTAAACTCAAAATAAGTGATCTCGTTAAGGGCTCTGTGATCACTTCTTAACTCACATTATGATGGCTAACCTTCTCACTCTGGTTTGTGTACTGTTGATTAACCAGAGTTTATCTCAGTATAGGCTGACATTAAAGCTTTACATTTGTCAATTATTCCCCTTATGTGGAATAGTGATGAATGGTTTTGCAAGATCAAGAAAAGTAGCATGCATTGTCAGTTCTTTTATGAGTGTTATTGTTACCTCTTCAAAGAATGCAATGAGTCCAGAGACATGATCTCCCATTAATTAGTCCATAATACCCCTTTTAACAGTAGAATTTCCCTTGTGTTGTTTCAGATAAACTCTATTTTATATTTCTCCATTGTTTTACATAGAACATTGATCAGATCAATGTATATAAACTTGTTTGGACTTGATGTGCCCTCCCCCTAGGAAATGGAACTGCAGCACATACTTGTTAGTATGTTGTGCACATATCAATATTTTATTTAATGCATCCGATATGGTTTATTTAAGTTTCCCTTGATTCAGTATACATAAAACAACATGCATTGCCTGGTCACAAGGACCTGGTTTTAAGTGACAGCATCTGTCATGATTGTAGTTATGCAAAAGGAAACATTTTCTGCAAATTATGTTTGTTATAACTTTGTGGCTGAGTGATCAAGTTATTGTTCACTAATAACATGTTACTTTCACAATTTTCTGGTGCAGTTAAAGACTACCTCATTTGTTGATTTCAGCCTTTGAGATCAAGTTAATTCATACTTGGTCTGGAAGATTTGATGTTAAGACTAATAAATACTCTATGTTCTTTATTTTATCTAGACTTGTTTTTGTGACTAGAGTAATTTTCAAAAGCTAATAATTCTTTTTTGTATATTGTATTAATATTTGTGATTCCATCAAATGTTGTGTTTTTTTCTTATTTACTTGTGGATTTCTTAATGGCCATACATTGTGAATGTTGAAGTTAATAGCTTACTTCCTCTGTATATAAGTTTATTCAGTATTTCCTTCGACTAGACTTTCATACCAATTCTACTCTGTTAATCGTCATTCTTAAAAAAATATTTATGAAATACACAAATAAATATTTAATATAGCCATAGCTCACTAAAACTTAATGTCTGTACATGTATACAGTTGTAAATATGATTATAGTTTATTTTCTGATGCCTACTAAATACAATAATAGCCTATCTTTAGAAAGCAGGTTCTGCTGTACATGCCTCTATTTGCTTTCCAGTATGTTTCATCTTTTGCTACATAGTGATTGGCAGCTACAAATAAATTATGTCTAGTATAATATTAGTTGCTATTTTTGACTCCATTTAATGTTTCAGAGCCTCATTTGAAAATGTTTTTAATTCTATATTTCTTATTTGGGCTAATTACTTTTTTTCATCATCTATAAAATTATTGTTAACTACAAACAAATTGTATGTATACTGTAACTGCAAAACTGCTATTGCTACTGGAGCTTTTCTCCTAGGGCATCCTCTGAAAAGGAGATTTGTGCTCAGATGGACTCTCTCAGTTAAATGTTATAAGTCAATGAACACATAAATACATACATAATACATATATGCATAAACAAATAAATAAACTCATTGATAATATCATGAGAAATTTTATTTGGTGACTGAAGCTAGCGTCCTGCTTTGTTTTTGTTATATTATTGATTGTATCATAGTTTCCCTATTTTACTGTTAGGTAAAAGATGATTGTATTATTATCATTTAATTACCGAGGCTATAACTTCAAGGTTGGATGCAGTGTATCTTTTGCTTATTGGGATAATAATTAAGATATTGATATCCTTAGCTGGATTTCATATTATTTGTATCAGCTTGCTTTGTCTATCACAGCCATATTTGGGGTTATTTAGATGACATTAAATAGTTTCTTGCTTCACTGTCTGACTAGCTAAAATCTCCAATAAGGATTGTGTTTTCCATGATGTTATATATGGGTGCTTAGTTGGGAAATCCTCATGCTCTGTAGGTTCCTATGATGTTAGTTTTGATACCACTGAAATGTTTTATTGTCTGAGCAATTTCTACTCCTGACTGGTTTTCATGGAGTATCCCTTTCACGTGTTCTTTTACAAATACCAAGATAATAGCAATCGGGTCCATATCATATGAGTGAATTGCACAAATTGCGAATGCTCATAATATCGAACATACTGGACCTCGAAGTGCTTTTTCTGAGATTGTGGTACAGTGAAAAATGGGATATTTGCCCTTTCCTCTCTGTAGTGCGATCTCAGAGTTGGAATATATATTTAGCGAGGGGTGTGGGGGCACAGCCCCCCACAATAGGAAGTTTGAGGTCCGGTGCGTTTGATATTATGAGCGTTTGCAATTTGTGAGATTCGCTCATATGATATAGACCCATAGCAACCACCCTACTGGCGCTGTATCAATGAATGGAGGTATATCTTGGACATTTTGGTATGCATTCTGGATCTTTAAACCAGATCACAGCAATGATATGGGCAGCAACATCTTATAAATAGAAATAGGCTTTGAAATCACCCATTTAATTGTTGATATTTCTGACATATAGCAGTGCCATCCTCACCTCTGATATTTTACCTTGAAATTCTGAACAAAAACAGAAGATGTTGCATAATGAACTGCAATTTACAAAACATAATGCTCAACAGGGTGTACATTACTGAGGAAATATTGGACTGCCCAGGGGTATTGTGACAGCTGAAGCTGCAAATGGAGGGCCTCTTCACCCCTAGAAGGTCCATAATTTCCCCTGTAATATCCATCCTGGAGGGTATTATTGTTCTAAGAAAATGGGCTTTCCATTACATTTTTTGCCTTTATTTTATTATTAGTACATAATTTTTATGCTGCCTAATGCTTTATAACTTCTGTAGAGTATGTGTTTGGCGTTGGAGGGTGTATTTTACATCCAAAATACACATTATGTAAGTATTTAATAATGTCTATAGACAGACAGATGCACAAACACACACATACAATAAATGACATATATATATATATATATATATATATATATATATATATATACATATATATATATATATATATATATATATATATACATATATATATATATATATATATATATATATATATATATATATATATATATATAAAACCATACAAACAGAAACAGAGAGACAGTCTTTTATACATATATAAACTCAGATGCACACATAGACACACACACACACACACACACACACACACACACACACACACACACACACACCATACCACATACACACAAGTGCCCAGCTAGCAATTACAGCCACTCTCTTGACTGTCAGTACCTCAAATGCCTCATTGTTGTCAAATACATGGAAAAATGCTTAGTGTACAAACCACTGCACCCTCTCCAACTGTCCTTGATTTTGTAGAATAGTTCTGCTCTTATCTCCTATTTTTGTTTTGTCCCTGAAAAAATGTTTGAAAAAGCATGGGTGCACTCAATTAAGTGTACCATCATTCAGTTTTTCCTATTAAGAAACTATGCTTTCAGTGTTGATTCTTAAGGAACTGGTCTACGGTAAAATATGACTTCAGAAGAGTTGTCCTTCCATCCAGCATAATTCAAACTGGAAGACAATTGTTTTTCAGGAAAATAAGAACAACCTACTTCATGATTAATTATGGACTTACACACATTTATCTGACTCCCGTATGCCCTTTCTGTTTATCTCAAGTAGTAGTGAAAATGAAGTCTTCAGCATTAATGAATACTAGTCAGCAAAGAAAATAAAACTTATGTGATGCAAAAATGCAAGGAAAAAATCTTTCCACACTTGAATTCACAACTCAAGATTATATTAGAAAACTTATATTTTTTTTCCAAGAGCATTAATTTTAACATAAGAATATGGATGAAGTATGCACAAGAGGGTTTTGATAGAAACCATCTCATTAGTTTTATTTTTTAAAATGCTTAACTGATGTAATTACTGTTTATGTCACTTAAATCATCCAGAACAAGCAACTGACATACTGTGGTATAATTTATTTACCCCTTAAAGAGTGTTGTACTACACTACAAATTGAAATTGTCAAAAATTTAAATTGATGCACACTATAATATGATATAGCAAGTCTTATAATATGATAGCAGACTCAAATAATAGTTAGTCCATAACATTTTCCCTTCCTGCACTTGAATCAATACACTCCATTTTCAATCTATCTTAAACACTTTTTCTCATCTTTCTCTTGAACTCTGAAACACTACTTTGCATCCTTCTTTTTATCTAATTGCTCCCCCCCCCCATCTACTACTGTACCCCTCTCATGTATTCCCTGTATATCTAAGTTATAAACCTTCCAGATACACCAGTTTGGAACAGGCAGCCTAGACAGAACTAATTCTATTCATGCTGCTTTTTCTTTACCACTGTCCTCCTTCCAATATAATACTAATATCTCCCCTCCTGCATAAATTTATAACTTACTTCTTAACTATATTCTTGATTATATCTCATGATTTCTTTACAAACCACTGTACTGAAATGCATAAACACTGCACTTCTTAACGTTTTCCCTTCTACAACAGAAATACATTTATTTCCTGCAAGACTTCAGAGCTACCAGAACTGTTCATAGGTTAATAGGTTCATACTAGGCTATCTGCCCTAGGGCATTTATAAGCCTAGCCCAAAGTTTTGTGGCTTTCACCACCCCTTAAGTTTGAAGGATACTATGCCCATTATTTTGCCGTGCCTCTGTCCAGCAGTGACACTGAGGTGATCCCCAGGGTAAACCTGCGATCTCCCATCCATTGGTCAAGATTTATCTTGAACAAAGCCAGCGAGGTGCTCTGCCTCACATGTACCGGGATTTTGTTCCACAGCATAGGGAGTCTCTGGGTGATGAATCTGTCCCTCCAGCACGTCCTATTTATAACTGTGTTAAGGTTTAAGTCTCTTGCTCTTGTAGTTCTGATGGATTTAGATTTTTTGAGGTGGAGCATGTTCATTAATTCCGGGTTGAACATGGCCTTGTATGTCAGGCACAGGTCACCTCTGAGCAGACGGTATGCGATTGAATAGAGCTGGAGTTCCTTCAGTCGGGCAGCATAAGACATATTTTTGAGACCCTTTATCCTTTTGGTGAGGAACTTCTGGGGCCTTTCCAATTGCTGCAGGTGTCGGGTAAGATACATTCCGAATGGGGCATTGTACTCAATCATTGGTCTGATGAGTGATGAGTATAGGGGAACAATGACATCTCTTGATCTAGATGTGAATCCCTTCATGATCAGGTGGGCAATGTAGAAGGTCTTCCTAACTACTTTGGCAACGTGAGTGTCAAACGAAAGGTTACTGTCAACCTGGGTCCCCAGATCCCTGATAACCTCTTCTGTGCTTAGTGGATTGCCACCTATATGGTAGCTAGGGGTAACCTTGTTTTTCCCGAAGGGTATGACTATGCATTTTTTGGCATTTAACTTTAGGCCATGTCTCTGGCACCAGTTATCCATTTCTATGAGACCCTTCTGAAGGATATCTGTGTCTGATGTGTTTTCAACTATGGTGCCCAGTTTGCAGTCGTCTGCAAACTTTGTCAGCCATAATCCTCCTGTGTTTGCCTGTACTTCTGAAAAGTAGATGCCGAACAAGAGGGGGCCCAGGACTGAGCCCTGTGGGACACCACTTGTGACCGGCTTGGAGTAGACTTATACATGTTTATGTAAATACCTTACTGTATACATATGTTTTGAAATTATGTTTGTTTTTTTTTTCCTGAGACAAGTAACTGTTTTTTTCTGAGAACTGTCTGAAATTCACTTGTTAGTATAAATACACTGTGATGGAGCTTTTCTCCCAGGCCCTCTGATGAAAATGGACTCTGCACAGTCAGACTTTCCAGGTCAACAAAGACAAATAAATAATACATAAACAAATAAATACATTTTCTAAATTAGTATCATCTGCAAAAGTTGAGAAAGCACAAGTGCAAAGATTACTACGCCAGACACAATGATCAGGACCATAAATGTATATATATGATAAAATATGCACAGTCACGGCCACTGTAGGTAAACAATCACAGTTTTGTTTTTTTTTCTTTTTGTTTCCATGGAAAATATTGTGGCATTGCAAGTTTTGCATCTCTGTATTTGCATTTTTTCCATATTTATTTTAAGTGGCATTTCAAGTTTTGAAATTTCAACACTTTCTGTACTATGTGGGGTCTGTAATGGCCTATACATGTATTACATTAACTTAACCATTAACGGTATACTTGTCAAGGCCTGACCACAGTTCAGAAAGCAGAGGCCTGCCAAACTGCTCTAAAACCACTGAACTTTCAGAGCTCTCATGTGATTTGAGCCTGAAGCTAACTAAAAGTGAAAGAGAAACCAAAGGAATCTATCAATGCCAAGAGTCTGGCTGCCTTTCTGTGAGGTATGTTGTGCTGTATGACATGATCTAAAAAGCCCAAACAACTACAAGTCATATGAAGTAACACTGGTTTGATAACAGCAAACAGTCAGTTAAAACAGATTTCTAGATATATACAAAGCGGTTTAAGCATATGTTTACCAACTTGTGTTCTGTAGGTGTTTCATAGCTTTAAAAATCTTTGCTGGACATTTAAATGAGAGCTCTCTACACTTGATGTTGGAAAGTCAAAGAACAGTCATCTAAACCAAAGAGGAAAGAGCAACAGCAAGTTGAAGAACTTCAGCCCATAACATCTGGGTTTAGTTTAACTCTAATTTCTTGTCAGAATATTGTTTCTTTACATAATTCCTAATTGAGTGCATTTTGACTGAATCTGACTTTTATTCTTTTAAACTGTTTGGCTGTTCATGCTGCTTTTTCTTTAGCTAAAATATTACTTGTTATAGAGCAAATATTAGTTGATATAGAACAAAGCTGGATGTCCGTCCTAGATACAGGATGATATGTAAGTGTTTTAGAAAGGGATTTATACAGCCTACTTTCCACAGCTTAGGTAAAATGCGTTTATATTGTTGAAGCAGCAAGAAAGTTTTGCTTTTATACTATGTAATATGTACCTGTCTTATGAAGTGACATAGTTCAATACTGAAAATGAGCCCATTGATGAATTAGTTCATTTACATGTGGCACAAAGGAATGGGAGACCTAACTGTGACCCAGATGAACTGGCTTTGCATCCCAGCTGATAGATGACCTGGTCAAGAAAGGAAAGCAATGGCAAAGTGCTACCTTTACCTCTTCCTGGAGTGTGGGAGGGAATGTGCACTTTTGAAGTCTATGTATTATCAATGAATCCCTGATGGAGACTTGGTTCTGACAGAATGCATCTGCTTAGATAGGGAAGGGGGGTTGTAATGTTGCTTGGTGGGTTACAACATCTATACGATTGAGTGATGCCCCCACACAATATATGCCTAGCCTGTGGGTGCTGCCAAGACATGCATGCATGAGAAAGCTAGGGCTTACAGTAAAAAAATCCCATGATGACACCATGGGTGATGTTTGCCCCATGGTCGGCTTCCACCCTTTGAAGAAACTAATGAGTCCAATCGTGCCAGTGAGCAAAATGGTCAGTAAGTGTAAATGTGCGTGAAGAAAAGAAAGTCGAAAAATACAAAGACCATCAAGGAGTTCTGCAATATACACACTTCCTTTACAAAATACTGTGATCTGATAAATAAAACTGACAGGGCTACACTGGCAGATTTAGGAGGTTCAAAATAAAGGTTATACATTTGTGCAAAGCTCATTGACAATAAAGTATAAAACATTTTCCTCAGATTAAGCTATAGAGTTACTGTCAGATTTGCCATTACATTTCATTTGCACAGTTTACCTCTACTGTCTCATTTTCATGTTTGCTGGGTATTGCATTGTGAGCTGCATATTCACCACAGCACATATATTACTATATCATTTTTATTTGTAGAGATGACCTACTTAAGGGTATTTTTCTGCAGAAATGTGACCTACCCCACTAAAGAACTTAAAAAGAAGGAGTTCCAGTTTAATATGAAGAAAATGTGAGAACTGTATGTTTTTGCATGTACAGGCACAGAAAAAAAAATATTTTTATACCTGTTATGTTTTTCATTATTTACGATACTGATAATAATTGATGTTAGAAAGCTTTAAAGCTACTCATTTAGGGTATCACAATATTTAGTCAATAGAGTTCATTGTGTATTTCCCATCCTTACAAAGTTTCACGTTTGCATAATTGATGAAAATAATACTTTCTGTGCCCGAATAATTTGGTTGTTTCTATTCATTTCTTCATACAATGTTAAAATGTTACTGTGTTAAAAACTGTCCCTGGACCTCATATGAGATCATTACTGGACATTTTCTAAGAAGACAAAGTCTAATAAACTCTGTCTCCATACCGTTTTTCCAATTTAATTTTGAAACTTGACAAATTGCCTGTTAATCTAACTTGTAAAGGTAATACATTCTATTTACATCTTACTCTAACCTGAAAATAATTTCTATCTATTTTTTTGCTTTCATTTGATCCAATCCAACACTATTTTTAAGGTTTTCCCTTGCCCCAAAAGACTGGTTCCAGAATACATTCAGTTTCCTCATTTCTTAAACTTTTATACAGAGAGAAAAGTTTGATTCTTCTAAGTCTTTCCTCATATATACATTTTTTCAATCCCTTAATATTTCTAGTGAAATATTTCTGTATCTTTTCCAGTATGCATATATCAATCCTAAAGTACATGCAAAAACCACTTCCATATTCCATGAGTGGCCTAATAATAGTTTTGTAGATAGAAATAATCACCATTTCATTTCTTAATGATAAAGTTCTTATTATGGTTCTAAATATTGAATACATTTTCCTTGAAGACTTGCTCACATGTCCTACACTCAAACTACTTTCAAATGGGATGCCTAAATCATCAAATTTTTGACATTTACCAATAACTGAACTACTGTATGGATGGCATAGATTTATGTTGCCAAAATGTATGACATTGCACTTTGAGATGTTGAATAGTACTCCATTTGATTTGGACCACACATAGAGGTTATCCAATTATGTTTGTATTTCCTCCTGATCTTTAATTGAAGTCACAAGTCTAGCAATTTTGGCATAATCTGCAAGTTTTCCTAACCAGCATTCCCTGCAACTTGAAAATATACCATAAATACATTAAATAAAAATGGACCCAAAGCAGATCCTTAAGAAACTGCAGTTCTAACGCCACATTCTTCTGATTTAATCCCCTTCAAACACATCTTTGCTTTTCTTCCATTTAACTAATTTAATATCCACCTGATTACATACTTACTAAAATTCCATTTTCTATAGCTGTCAATATGGCATGATGGATACAGAATCAACATTTTTTTCTAGGTCTAGATAGACTGCATCAACTGGTATGTTATTATCTAGTGCTTGAACTATATCAGTATAGAAGTTAATGAAATTTGTTGTTGTTGATATTCTTTGACTGAACCTATGCTGACATATGCCAAAATCCTTATTCTCGATTGAACACTCAATAATCCCATTCAGAATTTGTTCATAATTATTTTCCAGTAAGGCTGGGAAGACTGATTGGTCTAAACTTTTCAGGCTAATGTGATACTCTGCCAACTCCCTTATGTATGGGAATTATAATGGTACATTTTCATTGAAATATCACCACAGATATGAATGAGTCTTGGAAGGGAAAAGTTAGGGGTCCTACTTTACATGTATGCTGTGATATCATCATATGTACTTCACTGGTATCCTCCTGTTTTGTTACAAGCAGTGTCTACAAAACCAGAAAGGGGTGGAGATAAAAATGAAGAAAATCCTGAAAGAAATTTATATGGCAAAAAAAGATAATGCAGTCCTAGAAAGTTAATTAGTCAAAATAACAAAAGTTAATATAGTTTGTTTACAGTGATAGATAGCACATACTTTCTCTGGAGTTCAGATAAGAATTAATATGACCAAGATAACTAAAATGGGCTTCAGTGTTACATCATCTGTGGATGGTAGTACAGTTTACATATATACATACCAGATGTGCAGCACATATCAAATTTGATAACTTGTTTCTTGATATGTCTTGTTTATACACCTTTTAGAAGTTACGAAACCCATAACTAAATTTATGTAAAATTTATTTTGAAACAAACATAATCTTTGTGTTTTTTGGCTTCATGAATACAAAAATAGTCCTATTTTTATGTTTACT
Organism: Protopterus annectens; assembly: GCF_019279795.1. Classification (NCBI taxonomy): domain Eukaryota; kingdom Metazoa; phylum Chordata; order Ceratodontiformes; family Protopteridae; genus Protopterus; species Protopterus annectens. The sequence continues at coordinate 687,925,471 of NC_056734.1, read as the reverse complement.
GCTTTTTTTTCTGTCTGAAAGTATTTGTTACCATGTTATCAATATAAAGTCAAGGTTAATAATATTCACACCTGATGGATTTTCACTGTTTTTTTTATTATAGTGATGACTAGATTAATGTTGCCAATAATATAGTGAATCACTACCATGGGACATGCACTGTTAACAAGACAAAAGAAGGTAAACTGTTGCACATAAAAAAATAATATATAACATTGTCTGGCATAAACAAACAGAAAGAAGATTTCATGGTAGTCATTTAGGTCATTGATGCCTTAGGAGATGAACTGCACAATACAAAAAATAGGGGTTGCTGTGCTATTCTTCTCTGACTCTTCTAAAGTAGCAAACACAGTGCTTCATCTTGGCTGTGGCAGGTCCACTGCTAACTGACCAAGTTAGGAGAGCCTCCTCTCTCCATAAAAAACTTGGTTTGAGTTCATTTTTCAAAGTCAGTATTCTGATCCATATGTGAGGTGGAGTAAGAAGAGATTAGAGAAGGACTGGGAAAGGCTATTGGAGTACTACAAAATTAAACTTTGTGAGAGATATGTTGTAACAGAAGCAGTGTAAGAACCACCAAGTGACTGGTGGTTGGCCTTATGAATTGTTGAAGCAGCTAATGGATATGGGGGGAGGTATATATGGTTGATTGGCTGATGCTGTGGAAAGGAGGTATAGATGTCACGGGTTTTTACCATATGAGGAAACTTTTCAATGTTTGTAAAAGGGAGATGTGAATGGCAAGTGCTGTTTTACCCCATGAAAAAGGTTTGAAATTTTGGCTTTATGGGAAAATATATGATGATTGCTTGTAAGTTTTTTTATGCTTGCCTTTTAAGTTATCAGTTGTTAAGAAAATTTTCCAAGAAAATGATTAATACAAAAATTAAAAATGCATTTTAGTTTACTGGGGGGACTGAGGTATGTGTTTTGGTGAAATGTACCTCAAAAATCCTTTAATCAGAGCAGAACAATGAGATAAATTAAACATTCTTGTATTTGAAATGTGTTTGCCAGGACTGTTTATATTTATTTAATAAGCTACATGTTTTACAAAGGCTTTAGATGTCTGAAGGCTTTCATTTATGCTTTACTTTTTTGTATAGAGTTTCCTCATAAAAATGATACTATTTGTTATAGTGGCTCTAAGCAATACCTGCATCTTAGTAGATGAGACTGCCATTTCTACATCACTTATGATGGATAACACACACACACACCGACACACACCGACACACACACACACACACACACACACACACACACACACACACACACACACACACACACACACACACACACACACACACACACACACACACACACACACACACACACACACACACACACACACACACACACACTCACTCCAAAGGTACTTCTAAATATCTTTAATTTCCATGGTCCCTCCCTGCCCTCATCCAACAATTTTCACCCAACTAAAGCAATTTGCATAGCTGCTATAACAAATGATTATAGAAAATTATTTACAGACACAAAAGAGCATTTGGAAACAACTACATATTTCTGAAGAAATGACGCTAGCATCACATGATGACTGGTGAAGAAAGATTAGTTGAATATGAATCTATTGCAAATTTCAAAAAAATCTAACAAACACCATTTTGTGTAGTGGGAGAAGTCTCCACACCCTGCATCTCGAGGTCATTATCCCCTGTGAACCTATAAATTATGTACCAAACTCTAAGAGATCCACAGCTTCGGGAAATATTTAATTTTACTGCATTGCACCTGGCATTTTTTATAAACATATGTTTTCAATATGTAGGACAGGTAGATTCATATTCAGTAACGACATTTTACCCAGCTGGCCATATTGCCCTCAAATTAGAATAAACGAGAATGTAGCTGCTTAGAATCATAAACCAGCAGCTACTTAAAGAGAAGAAATGGTAACATAGGATCATAGGAGACTACTAGGCTACTGGCCCTAGGGCCCTAACAAGCCTATCCAAGGACAACTCAACCCCTGTTCCCTAGAAGATCAAGAAATAAATCAATAACTACTGCCCCTATCTAAGAGGGACACAGATGAAACTCCTGAGGTGAATTTTCGGTTTTCCATTGAATCATCCAAATTGCGTTTAAACAGGGTCAATGAGGGACTCTGTTTCAATCGAATTGGAAGTCTATTACATATTAGCAATAACCTCTGTGAGAAATGTCTATCCCTACAGCAAGACCTGCTGATGTCACAAGCTAGATTGAGGTCCCTAGAGTGAATGCATTGTGTACCATTTGACCTACGAATGTGCAGCATTTCCATTAGTGTAGGATCTGCAAGTTCTTTATATGTAAGGCACAGGTCACCTCTGAGCAGTTTGCACAACACAGAGCACAGTAACAGTGATTTCAGTCTGTCAATGTATGATATATTTTAAAGACCCTGAATTTTCTTTGTGAAAAAACTTTGAGGTTTTTCTAGTTGCCGCTGGTGTCTGATAAGGTACATGCCAAAGGGAGCATTGTACTCTGTTATTGGTGTGAAGAGTGAATAGTACATGGGGTTATTACCTCTTTTGTTCTGGAAGCAATGTCCTTACTTATCAGATGGGCTACATAGATAGCCCTCCCTACACATTTCTTAGACTTTATTTAAAAAATTCAGTGCAGTTAGCATTTTTCAGCTTACACACTCCAGAAATACTTACTTGTTACTCACAAAAAAGTGCAGCACATTTCTCGCCAGTGCAATATTTTTTCTCAGCACACCATTGAATACTCACCTTGTAATGCCACCAAGTTTTTTTTTTTCAACTCTCTATATATCAGTTACTGCTTCACTTTTTTGCAGTTTGGAATTCAATATAATTTTGCCATACTTGCTACTTGCCTCAGTATTTTCTGCAAAAAAGTGAAGAAGTAACTGATATAGGAGTCCAAAGCTAAGGATAACCATAAAGCTTTCTTCAGTTATATCCATAACCTTAAAGGCAACATCCAACAATGTGTCAAACTAATGGTGAATGGAACCAGCTGTACAGAGCCAGAGGATATCGCAAATCTGCTGTCTGATAAATTTAACTACAATTTTACCTCCTGACACAGGTAGTCACTCCCCCCTCCCAGAAATACCCACCACAATTTGTTCAGCTAAAACTAGGGAGCAGGTCCTCATTGCTCTCTCTAAAGCCAATAACACTGCATCAGTGTGCCATGATAATATCCCAGGATGCCTACTGAATAGCATAAAACATGACCTGTCAGACTCACTAGAATCTCTATTTACCTATAGCCTCCAGACAAGTGTCATGCTTATTGAATGGAGGACTGCAGTGGTTATCCCTCTACTTGGGGGGGGGGGAACTTTCACAGACCTAGAGAACTACAGACCCATAAGTCTAATTAGTCTCATATGCATGCTGAAGGAAATAATTATTATGACACCGATAAATAATGACATAGGAAACCTACAGACATTAAACCCTATGTAGTTTAGGTTTTGTCAAATGTAGGTCATGCCTATATAACCTGGTGGAATTCTTCCAGAAGGTTATTAAAGTTATGGATGACTAAGGTGTTTGACAGAATACCTCACTCAGGTGTTGTAGATAAACTTATAAAATTAGGCATAAATCCTTATGTCACTCAATGGAGAGCCAGCTGGCTCACTGATAGGACACAAGATGTTAGGATAGGGGAATCATCCTTCACAAAGAGGCCATTCACTAGTAGAGTCCCACAAAGATCAGTGCTGGGGTCTCTCCATTTTGGCATCTACTTCTCTGAAGTTAAAGCAAACGTCAAGTACCTCTGACTGACTATGTTTGTGGATGATTGCAAACAGGTGTTGCCAAGGAATCCTATAAATATTCAGATATCTTTTATAAAGGCCTGAGACAGACAAACAACTGGTGCCAGAGCCACGGACTAAAACTCAATGTGAAAAAATGCATAATAGTACTTTTTGGAATGACAGCTACCCTTGGAAATTACCACATTGATAATGCACCCCTAAAAGTAGACTCAGTGGTCAGTGGTCAGGGATCTAGGAAAACATGTTGACAGTAACCCAATCTTTGACCACCATGTGTTCACTGTAGTGAGAAAATCATTCTATATTGCACAACTTATATGTAAGGGCATGGTATCCAGGTCCAAGGTAGTCATTATTCCTCTGTACTCAGCTCTCATCAGACCAATCATCAAGTACAACTCGCCTTTCGGAGATTACCTGACCAAGCACTTGCAACAGCTTAAGAGATCACAGAGGTTCCTCACCAAAAGAATACAGGGAGCAAACAAGTCCTATGTGGAACATCTCAAAGCCCTATCCCTGTACTCGGTCTCCAACAGACTGCTGCATTGTGATCTATGCCTAGCCTAAAAGACATCCATTCATTCCACACTAATGATCTGTTGCACAACCACAAAACAATTAGTATCAAAAATACCTGATCTAAGGACCCAAATCTCATCTATGGCATAAACATGGCTTGTTGAAGGGATGGGTATATGTCTCAAAGATTACACCTTCTCTGGAACAGATTTTCCATCCCTGTGAAGCAAAGTTCATTCCTAACACTACTCAAATGTAACTTGGACTAATGGATGGGAAATTGCAAATTTGCACCTGGTTTGGCACCAGTTTCCCTAACTGACTGAGGCAGCCTGTGAACAATTGATGTGTACAGATGTACATCCTAATCAGACAATTCCTTGGGTATTGACAAATGTCAGCAATATTTTGGTAAATTAGGGGAAGCTTGACTAGGCTTAAAATGTCTTTTCTGCCAATAGCCTAGTAATAACTTATAACCACCTAAGAGCACGCTTTATCGCATTAGTACTTTCACTATACATACCTTGGTATGCAACATTCCAGTTATTTCATGTCACTTTTCCAATATACTTAACAGTACTTAACATTCTCCCACTTTTTGGCATGCCCTTTCTTTTAACTTCATTTAACAAATGGTTGTACTTATTTCTTTTACAAGGTCTATGTTCTTTTGTCTCATTTCTGCCTCTGGGTTTGCAGAAAATAAGCCTCTCACTCTGCCCAGCCTTCAGTTAAGAATTCACTTAACAATACAGTTTAAGTTTTACGTTTTTACTCAGCAGAAAATCATGTTTTGCCAAAAGAGAAAAAAATAGCAATTCCTTGTAAGGCATGGACTCAAGTTTGAGAAAATCAATTCACAGTGAGTCGGCATTTGCAGGCAACAATGTGGAGATTAAAATATTATTACAGCTTGGTGTATGTACATCAAACTTTGCCACCGAATAACCCCAGTGTGATGTTAGTAACCAGTCTGGGACCCCAAGTGTGTCATTTCAGTGTAATTTATTTACAGTAACTTTGTGCAGTGCTAGTAATTTATACTGATTGCTCTGACCTCTGCAAGAAGTGTATTTGAGTTGTAAGCTCTTATGGCGAATCAACTCTATCTCATTTTCCATACAGACAAGGCTTGTTTGAGAATGAATCCTTCTTTTATGTCTAAAGTGGTATCCAAGTTTACTTTAAGTCAAATTATCCATCTCCCCATTTTCTTTCATGAACCTAAAAATGAGGGAGAAAGGATACTGCATACTTTGCATGTCCGCAGACAACTCAGGTACTATCATGACAGAACTAAATCTCTTAGATCTTTGGTTCAATTGTTCATTTCTTTTGAAGGTAAAAAGGGAAAACCTGCATCAAAGCAGACTATTTCCAAATGGTTGTCTAAGGTTATTACCTTTTGCTATGCTCAGCATAACAAAACTATTCCAGGCAGGGTTAAGGCCCACTTTACAAGGGGCTTTGCTTAATCTAATACTTTTTTGCAAAGGGCTGGATTCTAGAAGTATTATTTATTTTATTATTTATTTATTTAACATTTGTTTACCAGGATGGTCTGGCTGGACAGCTAGTGTCAGTTTTCAGTGGAGTCCTGGAGAGAAAAGCTCCAGAAAAATTATTACATAATATGAGCAATATATACAATGTCAATCAAGTTACAGCTGTAGAGAGGTTAACATGCTGATAATACAAATATAAGTACAAGTGCTAAGTATGGAAAGGTTAACATGCTAATAATATAGAGATACATCATGTCTTTATAGACAAATAAAAAGTTTAGTATAGTATAGGCATGCAGACTATATTACAGTATGTACAAAGAGAGAGGGTGTAATACAGTAAAAGCAAAGGGAGTACCCTCTTTCAGGTGGATGGGAGTTCAGGGATGTCCTTTGCAGGCACATAAATGGTTGGTATGTATGTATGCTTTTAATTGGGTTTTGAAGGTGGTTGCACATTTTTGTAGCCTGAGGTCAGGAGGCAGGGTATTCCAGATTTTTGCAACTTGGTTAGTGAAGAGAGATTTGCCCGAGCTATTTTTACACTGGATATTTTCTATTAGAGCTTTGTTTGTAGATCGCAACTGTCTATTAGAATTGTTGAAGGTTATGAGGGCAAACAGGGCAGGAGTTTTTTCAGGATAGTATAGGATGTGATGTACCAGATTGAGTTGGTGGTATTGTAGTACATTTGGGAATTCTAATCAGTGTAGTTTATTTAGGGATTGGCAGTGGTGGAAACGTGATCTGGCATTGGCAGCGAATCTAGTGATTTTTTTATAGCAGGTGGAAAGTTTATTAAGGTCAGTTTTATTTAGCTTTGTCAATACTGAACATGCATATAGTATAGTGGCTAGCAGATGGGTTCTGGCTATGGCGATTCTAGCTTCAGATGTTAGGTATTGTTTACATGGCTAGGGGGTCCCTAGTGTTTTGTGGACTTTGGAGACAGTGAGGGATACATGTTTGCTGTACTTTAGCTGTTGGTCAATGGTGAATCCTAATACCTTATTTTCTGGGATTGGGGTAATAAGAGTCTTGTTAACTGATGATATGGAGAAGGTAGTATCTTGTTTTTTGTAGGGTGGAATAGCATAAGATGTGTTTCCTTTGGGTTTAATATTAACTAGGAATTGTTTAGCCAATATTCTATTTCACTGAAGGATTGTTGTTTTTTTGATGGAGAAGTTGTATGTTGGGTATGAAGCAGATCAGAGTAGTATCATCAGTGTATTGGACTAGTTTGGCAGTTGTAATAGTGCAGTGGAGTTGATTTGTAAAGAGGTTGAACAGGAGGGGGTTGAGGATGGACCCTTGGGGTACACCGGCTGTGACTGGGAGTAGGGGGGATAGGGAGTCAAGCCATTTGTATGATTGAAGGAGGTTGTCTAGATAGCTTTTAAACCAGTGTAGGCTGGGGCTGTCAAGGTTGAGATTTGAGAGGCAGGTTAGGAGTTTATTGTAAGAAACTATATTGAAAGCTTTGGATAAGTCTAGAAAGCTGGCAGAGACAAGATTACCTTAGTTCCTGTATGTATTTATGATACTGGTGAAGTTGATTAGGGGTGTGGTGGTGCTATGGGATGGGCGGATGCTATGTTGTGAGTTTGATAGAAGGTTGTTATAGAGGAGGTGGATGAGGAGTTGTTGATGAATGCATCTTTCTAGGATTTTTGATAGTGGTGAGAGGATGGCGATGGGTCGGTAGTTGGAGAGATCGGTGGGTGATCCGTCTTTGTGGAGAGGGATAATAAAAGAGGTTTTCCACAATGTTGGGATGGATTGTTCAGTGACAGATCTATTTATTAGTAGTGTGATGGGGTAGACTATGGCTCTAGATGCTAGTTGGAGGTATTCAGCAGGAAGACTATAGGCAGCAAGGGTGGTTGGTTTAAGTTTTGCTAAGAGTTTTTGGATAGTATATGTTGGTACCAGTTTAAATAAGAAAATGGTAGGGCTAGTCTGGTGTTTAGGAGGTTGAGGGAGGTTATTAGGGTTTATATTATTTAGTAGTTTGAGTATAGAAGAAGTAGAGTAGTCATTGTAGTCATTGAAGCTAAAGGCTACGTGTGTGTTTGACTGTCTATATTAGGTGGGGGAGTTGTTGTTTTACTGGGTTTGAGGATGTTGTTCACAGCGGCCCAGAATTTCTGAGGGTTGTTACTATGCCTCCTTTTTAGGGAAGTATAGTGACTCTGCTTGTCAGTCTTAACCTGTTTCTTAGCTTTGTTTCTAAGTTTGAGGTATGCTTGCCTAGTTCTGAATGTTTTGTGTTGGCACAAGACTTTCCAAGCCTTATCCCTTACTTTTAGTAAAGTCCTCATAGTGCTTTGTAGCCATGGGACAGGGCTGCTGCATATTCTAATTGTTTTGATTGGGGCTAGCTGATTTAGGATGTCTAGAAATGCAGAGTTGAAGTACTCTGCAGCATTGTGAAATGGTAGAGATTTTATGGGAGAACAGTTGCAGGATTCTAAGGCTGTTAGGAAATGGTCTATGGGGAAGTTTTTACTCGCATGGGTTTGTAGTAGGGAGGGGGAGTTATCTGATTTCAGTTTATGCCTGAGGATGAAAGTGGGTTTGTGGTCATTTAGAGAGTTAGGCAGTGTTCCACAATGAGGGGCAATGTTGGGCTGATTAGTGAGGATCCAGTCTAGTATGGATTCCCTTTTTGAGGACTTATCGATGCTTGTAAGTGATTGAATGAGTTGGGTGAAGGTATATAGGTTTATGTGACTGGTGGGAGTTGGGGAGTGAATAGCATTCCAGTTGATATTAACATCACCTAGGACTATGGAATTTGAGGCATGGTAGTTTTTTGGAATGTGGGGGATAGTGGATTAAGGAGGTGATTTGGAAGATGTTTTGGCTGTAACTGAATAGGGCTGTGATTGCTGGTTTGCAAAGGATTGAAGTGGTAAGGGGTAGGGTGGGGAACTTTGGGTAATGTTGTGTGATGGGTGAGTGGAGGTATGAGAAGATAATGGTTATTGTGGAGAGGCATATGAGTAGGGATAGTAGTTGCAATGGAGTAATGTATGAGTGGGAGTGAGGTGTGTATGACATATTAGCAGTGGAGTAGGATGAAGCTTGGTGGGGTGTGCCTGTGTGAAGAGATTGGGTAGTTTGATATTGTATGTAGTGTTAGAGTTGTGAGGGGTGGGTGTAGGGGTGGCTGTGGAATGAAGGAGGGAGTTAGTGCACTGCGTTTTTTGAATGTGAGGTGGAATGTATGTCAGAGTGTGGAGAAGCTGTATGTGTGAGTGGGAATGGCTGGTGGGTGTGGTTGAGAGGTCAGCTGATGTGGGGATTTGAATAAATGTCTGAGTAGTGGGGCAAGTGGGAATTGGGCCAGGATAGGGGAGCAGAGTGAGCCCCGAGCATTAGCAAGGGGCGAATTGAGAGAGGATGCACCAGCAGTGCAGGTAAGTGGACTCAGAAAAAAACAATCAGTGTGTTGGGCCAGAGGCTGTGTGAGGTGTTATGAAAGCAGTACAGGTGCTTGTAGTGACTCCTGTAGATGGAGCTTGCCTGTATAGGAAGGTTTGAGTGGGAGGAAGGTCAGTTAGTTTTTGTCAGAGTGGAGGTGAGGGGGTCATGGAGAGACTGTGCTGGAGGATGGATGAGGACCAAAGAGGGGCCTAGAGTGTTTGCAGTAGTATGGCTAGCTGGTAGCGGGGAGGATGCTGGTTGTTTGGGGCTCACAGGCTTAGGGGGTTGAGTCTTAAATGTGAATTATGGGCTAGTAACAAACACTTTTCACAGCCAATCCAGTTGCTGTGTTCACAGGAACATAAATAGATAATAACCTTGAGTGGTGACTATTAATTTGGGAGCCTGTGTAGTTGTCTGACTCTTTCTGGAGTTAGGTAGATGGTGCCTGTTGGTCTGTTCTTTGTGGGAGAGTGCTGGGCTGCTTAGCTCAATGTAGGGTATGCTCTAATGGAGAAAACAACAACAGAAAAAAGGAAAAGTAAGTAAGAGGAAATTAGGCAGTGTTGGGCTTTTTAGAGACTATCTGGTATGTCTTTTATAGGTAGGGAACTAAGATAGGGTTATTTGCAGCCAGAGGTCAATGATCCATCGGTCCTCAGGGTGGTTAGAGACTATAAGCATTTAAAACATTACAGGGTTATTTGTTTTCTTTAATGCTTTTTGTTTTGTGTTCAATTACTTTTATTAGCAATACTACGTGCCAGCACCAGATGGTGTGGTTGAGGGGTACAGTATAATACAGCTGGACTGAAAAAAAAAATGTATATAAAAATGTGTATAAATATATATATATATATATATATATATATATATATATATAGCCGCGGTGGTGCAGCGGTAGCATTGTCGCCTCACAGCAAGAGGTTCTCCCGTTTGATTTTCGGCTGGAGAGCCTTCTGTGTGGAGTCTGCATGCCCTCCCCGCGGTCGAGTGACGTTCGAAAAACATGCGTGAATGGGCGTGCCTTCATTGAAGGTTGGGCGTCGGGCTGGCACATCGGCACCGTAAAAATCAACTGCCAATCATTAGTGGACCAGCGTTCCACTGTGGCGACCCCTAACTGGGAAAAGCCGAAAGAAGAAGAACAATATATATATACATATATATATATATATATATATATATATATATATATATATATATATATATATATATATATGAGGAGACAAATCATGGTTAATGCTGCAGTTTGTGACTGTCTTTGTTTTAGATGCATTGTGTTAGATTTGCACTTTACCAGCGTAGGTGGCTGACAAGGTAGTATGTACTAAAGGTCTAATTTTGGCTTTATATAATATGGAAAACCCTGTCAAATAGAGGCCGTATTAATGAATATTGGTGTGGGAAATACTGAATGAGGTCAGATAAATCAATTGTTCTGGCTGCAAGGAGGTAGAACGCAGAGTTATCTGCGAGCTTCCTGACCTGGTAGGCACAGAGGGGTGTGATTCATTAGCTGGCTAGGTTATGTTGTGTGCTCTGGAAGGCAGCTGGTCATAAGTAACAGCAAGACATTGTTAAGCTGCAGGGACTTCACTTATAATAGACTAGTCTACTGTATAACACCCTTTTCTAGCTGCTGCACTTGTTGTTTGTCTTTTCGGCTTTTCCCAGTTAGGGGTCGCCACAGCAGAACTCCGGTCCGCTAATGATTGGCAGTAGATTTTTATGGTGCTGAGTTGCCAGCCCGACACCCAACCTTCAGTGAAGGCATGCCCATTCACGCATGTCTTTGGGAGGCCACTTGACCGTGGGGAGGACATTAAACTTCACACAGAAGGCACTCCAGATGAGAATCAAACAGGAGAACCTCTTGCTGTGAGGCAACAATGCTACCGCTGTACCACCGCGGCTATATGTAGCATTTTAAAAGATCCATTTAGAAGATATTCCTTAAATCTGCAGCCTGTCTCCCCTTCCATCGTTCTTCCTGTTCATGCTGAGCCCTTCAGATCTCCCTGTGATGGTCATGTGCATACCTGCCTTGTACATCCCCATCCCTTTTGGTCTCTTGTCACAGCAGCTCTAGCTCCTCTAGTCTCTGGCCATACTCATTCCCCATCATCCCAAAACACCCTTTTGGTGGTGCTCCATGGACTCCTTCCAAGTGCCTGGCATCACTCTACCCAGGCCTCAAGCACTACACAAAGTACTAAATGTGATGTTTGACTAGGGCACAACAGAAAGTGATTCGTTTTTTTTTTTTTGGCTCTATACTGAAACTACACCATAGCTTTCTGTGTGTTGTTGCCCCAATTTGCTCACTACAATTTAGATTGTACAATCTGGGTATGATAACACAACTGAGGTCCACATCAAATGTTGTTGCTACCAGTTCCCCCTCCCCAGCATATACCTCACACCACAGTTGTCATGGACTAACAGCAAAACTTTGCAATTCTCTGGAGTGATCATCATCTGCTATACTTAGGCCGACTGGGGCTTCTCCTACCCTGTGTATTATCTACAAAGGGACTAACTCTCTTCTTTAGATATCAGAAAGGTTTAAATGAACCCATTAAAGAGTACAAAATATGAAAACTGTCCCCTGCAGAACTCTGACAGCCACTCATTTTTTCCTGATAATGTCTCTCTCCTAAAACTGTCCTACCCCACAACCATGCTACCATCCAGCTGCACAACATCAGGCCTATCCCCAAAAAATAGCTGCTGCACTGATAACATTAAATCAGATCATCTACATTACACTGCTGTCTATCAGCTAAAATGGCAGTTTTACATAGGTGAAGCATATTCATCAAGTCTGGGTTTGACATGGCCTTGTATGTCAGGCACAGGTCACCTCTGAGCAAGCGGTAAGCGACTGAATAGAGCTGAAGTTCTTTCAGTCGGGCAGCATAGGACAGATTTTTGAGACCCTTTATCCTTTTGGTGAGGAACTTTTGTGGCCTCTCCAGCTGCTGCAAGTGTCGGGTCAGATACATTCTGAATGGGGCATTGTACTCAATCATTGGTCTGATGAGTGATGAGTACAGGGAAACTATGACCTCCCTTGATCTAGATGTGAATCCCTTCATGATAAGGTGGGCAATGTAGAAGGTCTTCCTAACTACTTTAGCTACATGGGTGTCGAATGACAGGCTACTGTCAACCTGGGTCTCCAGGTCCCTAATAACTTCTTCTGTGCTCAGTGGATTGCCACCTATATGGTAGCTAGGGGTAACCTTGTTTTTCCCGAAGGGTATGACTATGCATTTTTTGGCATTTAACTTTAGGCCATGGCTCTGGCACCAGTTATCCATTTCTGTGAGACCTTTCTGAAGGATATCTGTGTCAGATGTGTTTTCGACTACGGCGCCCAATTTGCAGTCATCTGCAAACTTTGTCAGCCATAACCCTCCTATGTTTGCTTGTACTTCGGAGAAGTAGATGCCAAACAAGAGTGGGCCCAGGACTGAGCCCTGTGGGACACCACTTGTGACAGGCTTAGAGTCTGACATGGCGCCAGCAACTCTGACCCTGTGGGTTCTGTCACTCAGCCAGTTTGCAACCCATCTTGTGATGTATGGGTTAACATTTAAGCTGATGAGTTTTTCAATGATACCCGAGTGGGGTATTGTATCGAAAGCTTTCGCCAGATCGAGGTATGCTGTATGGACTGCCTTTCCCTCATCAATGGCTTTGGTGACTGTTTCAAAAAAGTCAACCAAGTTTAAAAGGCATGATCTGCCTTTGACAAAGCCAAACTGGGTTGGATCCAAAGTCTGCAAATTCCCTATGTCTTTGTTTATGAGATCCATTATGATCCTCTCCATGGCTTTGCAGATAAGGCTTGTCAAGCTAATGGGCGGTAATTTCCAGGGTCGGTGGAGGCACCGCCTTTATGAAGTGGGACCACTGTCGCAGTCGCCACTCCTGGGTACATATCCAGAGGTGAGACTATGATTAAACAGCTGTCCTAGCTGTGGGTTTAATTCCTCGTTGAGTTCGTGGAGCACACAGCCGGGGACACCATCAGGTCCCATGGATGCTGTGTTTTTGCTTTGGAGAGAGCAGTTCTCACTTGGGCGTTAGAGATGTTTGGGGGCTACAATCGTTTGGTATAGATATCTCTCCTTTTGGGGGAGGGGAGAAGTTTGCACTGAACCTGTCAGCCAGTATGTTGGCAATGTCTGTAGGATCAGTAATCTTCACATCATTTTGAACTAGTTCTGAGCATATCTGGGAGTTTCCTCCCAGGTTTCTAACATAGCTGAAGAAGGCCTTATGATTGTCTTTTGAGTCTTTAGCTATTTTTCTCTCAAAGTTTGCTTTGGATGATTTTATGAGAGCTCTTAGTTTTTTACTTGTAGTGATCAAAGGTGTCTTACCTTTTAAGGATTTTGCTCTATCTTGTAGTAGCTTCCTCCTTTTGTTGTAGAGTTTGTTTATGGCTGGGGTCCACCAGACTGGACGCTTGCCTTTGGTACAAAGAGTCTTTGTTTTGCTTGGGATTGCCTTATCCATGCATTCCTGTAGGTGCTGGCAGAAGGCATTTGTAAGTGATTCAGCGGCTTGGGTACTGTTTTCCACCGGCTCGGGGGCCTTAAAGGAGACCACACTAGTCTTTAGAAGTGTGAAGTCGGCTTTCGAGAAGTTCTTTACTGTGGTCTTTTTTATTTCAGGTGGGGGTGGGATGAGGACCTCCAGCGAGATTAGTTTGTGATCTGATCTCACCAGTGAGGGGTATACTTCCGGTGTTGAACATTGTGCTCCCATGTTCGTGATGATGAGATCAAGTATGTTTTCTCCTCTTGTGGGGATGGTGACCAGTTGTTCCATGGCATTTGAGTTTATGAATTCCAGGAACTTTTGGGCTAGGGTATTTGGGCTTGAGTAGTGTTCCCAGTCTATATTAGGGTAATTGAAGTCACCTAGTATGATGGTGTTTGGAGATACATTTATCCCCTCCAGTGTTTTCAGGAAAGCCATGTGAGGTTCCTGAGTTTGTGAGGGTGGCCTGTAACATGCTACAATTTGCAGAGCAGTCTTGCCTATGGTTAATTGCACCTGGATGGTCTCCGATGCATCATGCGTTGCCACCAATCTTGAGGTGTGGGTGTCCTTGATGAATATGGATACCCCCCCTCCTTTCTTGGTATTGTCCGGATTTTGGGGCGGGAACGCATGGTATGAGGTAAAACCTGATAGTGCTGGGGTGCTCTCAGGAGCCTTGAACCAGGTTTCTGTCACAGCACAGACATCGATGTTCTCCATACTGAGAAGGGCCTTGAGTCGTGCATTTTGAGATTGAGACTTCTGGCATTGAGCAGCATTACCCTTAGCTTTTTCCATTTTGTGTTCTAGGGTGGTAGGTTTAGAATTTGAGCCTTGCCTAAAAAGGCACTATGGGGTGGCAAGAGCCTTTGCCAATATCCGGAATCCCAGGGGTGACAGGTGCAAGCCGTCCCTTGCAAAGCAGCGTGGCTTGTCCAGCATGTCATCCCAGGCAGACAGACATTGGATCCCCTTTGAATGACACCAGAGTTTAAGCCAATTGTTAAAGCTGATCATCTTATCTCTGTATTGTGGCATCATTCTTGGTGAAGGTAGGATACTGCTCAAGGTCAGGGTCATACCTGCCTGGGCTACATAATCAGAGAGCTCCTCAATGTCTCTTTTCATGTAGTCCAAGGAGGTACGTCTCAGGTCATTTACACCAGCGTGGACAATGACTGAGTCGTATTTGTACCTGCTGTTGAGAGACCTGAGTGCTTGCGTTATGTGGCGGATTCTAGCACCCGACAGGCAGCTTACTGTAACCCTATCCTTACTCAGTCTGGTATTCTAAAAGGTGCTGCTTGGTTTTCTGTGCGTACTTTTACAAAGCACTATGAGTTTGATTCCTTCTCTAGGTCCAGATCAAGCGTTTCAAGGACCATTATTCGGGGGCTCCTGCACACTTCTCCTTCCACCTCTCAAATGTAGTTACCTAGGGTAATCTACCCATATAGCTAAGGCTACTGTAGCAGTTATCAATACGGTGAACATAGTACAGTTGTGTAAGTAAACTTACTATAACAGTAGATGTTCAAATGGTCAGTGCTGCAGTAGCCTCTTCCTCCCTCCATACCCCTTGTTTTTTTGGTGTGCTTTTATGCCATGGTGTGAAAATGTATTTTTTATTGTTCCTAGTTTTTGTCCTTTCAGGACTCAGCATCTCTCTTTCTCTCTCTCTCTCTCTCTTTCTCTTTCTGTTGACAGGAAAGCTCTGAAGGGCTTCTCATCCAAACTTGCCTTTTAGTCAGCACAGCTTAAGCTGCCTGACAGTTTGGGGATGTGGAAGGTGCCCCAAAGCTTTGGAAGCTGGACGGCTGTTATGTTCTTGTCAGGATATAATGCCTATAGGTAAGGTTACTTCAGCAGTGATCATTCAAACATCTATGGTTATAAGTTTACTTACACAACTGTACATTTTTGGAAGATTATTTGGTGCCCTGAAGTTTTCTGAAGTGGGAATGTAGCAAAACCCTTTTTGCTAGTGTGATACAATCTTTGAAGCCTGGGAAATTATTTTTATGAGTAGGTATTAATCCAAAGGAAATGAGAGAAAATAACAGCTCTAAGGTGGAAATCCTAAATACATTTCTGGAGAAGCATAATTCAGTTATACTTATCAATAATTTACCCACTGTTCATAAGATCATAGGATCATAGGAGGTTACTAGGCTAATGGCCCTGGGGCCCTTGCAAGCCTAGTCAAGAGTTTATCCCAAAAAAGAAACCTCAGTCAGCACCTGTCACCCCTGTGAATGAGGGACAAAGGTGGAACCCCTGGGACAAATTTATGGTTTCCCATCCACTCATCAAGGCTGCATTTGAAGAGGGCCAGTGAGGTACTCTGTTTGACATGTACGGGAAGTCTATTCCAGAGATGGGGCAACCTCTGGGAGCCAAACCTGTCTCTCCAGCAGGTTTTGTTGATGTTGCATATTAGATTTAGGCTTATCGAGTGGGTAATGCATGAGAGGGTAGACTTACGGATATGGAGCATCTCTAGTAGGGCAGAGTCCCTTATTGCCTTATAGGTGAGACACAGATCAGCTCAGAGCAATCTGTATGATACTAAGTAGAGTGATAATGATTTAAGCCTGTCTGCATAGGATAGGTGTTGGAAGCCATGGATTCTCTTTGTGAGGTATTTCTGTGGCCTTTCCGGTTCGTGCAGGTGTTTGGAGCGGTACATACCAAACAGGGCATTATACTCAATCATAGGTCTAATAAAGGAGGAGTACAGAGAGGTAATAACCTCTTTTTTTCTGGATGCAATCCCTTTACTTAAAAGATGAACCAAGTAAAAGGCTTTTCTTACCACCGCCGCCACATGATGGTCGAATTTGAGAGTGTTGTCAACCTAAGTACCCAGGTCTCTCATCACAGGTTGTGTGCTTAGGGGGTTGCCATTGATGTGGTAATAAGTAGGGGTCATGTTTTTGCTGAATGGTACAATAATACATTTTTTTTGCATTTAACTTAAGACCATGACTTTGGCATCAGTTTTTTGTAGCTGTGAGACCCTCTTGCAGTATGTTAACATCAACTGGGGAGTCAATGACAGCACTCAGCTTACAGTCATCTGCAAACTTGATCAGCCACAGGTCTTTTGTCTTTGCCTGGACCTCTAAGAAGTATATGTCAAACAGTAGGGGTCCCAAGACAGATCCCTGGGGAACACCACTAGTGATAGATCTGCTGTCAGAGGTGGGAGCACCTATTTTGACCTTGTGGGTCCTATCTGTGAGCCAGCTGGCCACTCATCTGACCAGATAGGGATTAACACCAAGTTGTGTTAGCTTTTCAATGATGCCCGAATGGAGGATTGTGTCAAAGACCTTGGCCATGTCAAGGTGAGCTGTATGTACTGACTTTCCCTCATCCAGGGCCTTGGTGACAGTCTCAAAGAAGTCAGCTAGGTTCAATATGAAAGATCTGCCCCTGACAAATCCAAATTGGGTGGAGTCAAGTGCTTTGAGATTGCCTATGTCCTTGTTTATGAGATCCATAATAATACGCTCCATGACTTTACAGATCAGACTTGTTAAACTGATGGGGTGATAGTTTCCCGGGTCAGTAGTGGCACCACCTTTGTGCAAAGGGATGATGATGGCAGTTCTCCACTCTGCTGGAATGAAGTCTGTAGTTAGGCTGTGGTTGAATAGGGTACTCAATGGTAAAGCTAGTTCTTGCTGGAGATAGTGCATAATACAGCCTGGGATACTATCAGGTCCCATGGAAGCCATATTCTTTGTCTTGGATAAGGCCTTTAACACTTGATCTACAGAGATGTGAGGTGTGGGACAAGTATTGGGGATGTTGATTGAGCCTTTGGGGGCCATAAGGGGGTGAACTTTGCGCTGAACCTATCAACCAGCAGGTTGCCTATGTCAGCAGGATCAGTGTAAGTGGTATCATTAAGTACTAGTTCGGAACAAACTTGGGCTTTGCCAAGGAGGTTCCTAAAGTAACCGAAGAAGGACTTGTGGTTTCCCTTTGTTTTGGAGGCTAGTTTCAACTCATAATTGGCTTTGGAGGTTTTCAGTAGTGATCTAATTTGTTTGTTGAAGCAGAGGAGAGAGTTTTTCTGATTTAGAATTTGTTCCTTTTTACCCTTGGACAACAGTTTCTTCCTTTTGTTGTAAAGCCTCTTGATAGAGGATGTGCACCAGACAGGTTTTTGTTTCCTTGAGGAGCAGAATTTAGTTCTGTTGGGTATGGCTGAGTCCATGCAGTTGTACAGGTGCTTGTATACTGCACTGGCATACTGTTCAGCATACTTGTCTGCATCATCTGAGGGGGGTGGTGATGTGAAGCTGCTGATACCCTCCCTTAGGAGGTTGTAGTCAGCTTTTGAGATGTTTTTTAGCCTGGTTATGGCTGGAGAGGGGTTGAATGGGATAAAAACTTTGAATGAGACAGACCGATGATCTGATCTCACCAGGGAAGAATATACTATGGGAGTGGTGCAGCAGGCACCCATGTTGGTGAGAACCAAGTCCAGTATGTTATCTCCCCTTGTGGGGATAAGTTCTCATAGGACCCTTTAACTGTAACTGATGAAAATTATTCTCTATTGCTAAATTCAGCAACTTTGTTAATTTATATATTTTCCTTAATTGTATCAAAAGTTCATCCCTCCTGAGCTAACACAGGAAGAGCAAAGTGACCATGAGCAGTGAGAATAAGGCAGAAAACAGTCCTTGGTGGGACACCAGGATATACACGATCATATATATTTTCACACAAAATTAGTGGCAATTTGGAGCATAGCCAATCCACCTACATTCACGTTTTCTGGATGTGGGAAAAATTCAGAGGCACTGATTAAAACTTATATGGACGTAAGGAAGATATGCAGATGTAGTACAGACAGTACTCAGCAGAAAAACAAACTACAGAACAAAAAACTGTGAAGCATCAACCTAAAGTGTTGCACCACTGTGTTACTTAAGAATATATTGAGCCATCATTAAACTTTTTCCATGCAGTTTTTGCTCTCATGCCTGCTGACCATCAAGCCCCCTTTCCAACTAGGTATATACCATTGGCTCACTTACCTGGGATTTTCATCAAAGATCAGGGCGAGTCCTGTCTAGGGGAAATCATCATTCAAGTAGCCATAATGTTGCTTGATGTTCTTACTAGCATACCAACAATGAGGTCATTTTTTTGTTATGGTCTAACCCAACCCCAGGATGGGAGGGCATGTGATCTCCATTGCTGAGAAGGCCCAGAATGCCATTGTCATGTCAATGCACCCTTCCACACATCTTCATTAAAGGCTACTATCAGGCAGCAGCTTGTTCAATCTAACACCTGTCCATAGGCCATGCAATAGCACTGTTGCCCTTCCTCTGAGGGACTATGGCAACATGCAGCTGGTTTTGTTCTGCTTTCCAACCTGACTGGGCAGCCTCCCCTGCCAGCTCCATTGCTGCCTAAGCTACTAATCGAAATTGGGTCGCCTTGGTCATTGTCAGGGCTTTATCCCTGTGTGCTTCTGGAGCTGGCTTGTGTCATCATAAAACTGAACCTTGATACCACAGATATAGTGTAGTGTATTACTGTAGTTTGCAAATGGGTAGCTTTAAGACTGACCCAGGCAGTTGTCTCTGATCTCACACTCAGTATACATAATTTATGCTTCCTGATACCAGTTATGAAAAGGAAACTGTAGGTCTTTTTGTGCATGAAAGCTTAGTCTTACTTTCTTCACAAGTAAAAGAAATACAACATAAAACAGTGGTTAACTTACCTGTTTTTAATGTATTGATTTTGGTACAAAATGCAAGACTTTTCTTTGACAATTGGTTTTAAAAAACTTTAAGCACACCTCTCAACTGTACCCTTTCTGGAGGTATGTACCTATTTTCAGGCTTGATTTTCCCATTCACGTGATGTTCCTAGTTTTGGAGGTGCATTCCTATTTTCAGATCTGAATTGCCCCTACACATAATTTTCTGAATCTCCCCACTCATCACACATTATTTTGAAGCTATTTTAGTGACCAGGTTTTATGACCAACATATTGGTGGTATCAATAATTTAAAGAAAGTGGACCCCCCTCCCTTTTACTGAAGTAAAAATAAATAACTTGTGATATATATTTTTGTAAGTTTTTACTCTGTTTCTTTGAGAATAGAGATGCAGTAGAAAGTCGATTATCTGAACTAATTGGGACCTAGGGTAGTTCAGATAATCAAATTGTTCGGATCAATCAAACATATAATTGAACTTGGTATAAAACTTCTAAAATCTTGTTTTTTTATGCAGGAATATACTTTTCAACCATTCAGCAATTCCAATGGACAATAATGAATATTTTTCACACACGAGCTGGCTACAAGCTCAAAAAACATGCTCAGGCAAACACATATAATGTTTACATTTTCAGACTTTATGATTTTTTCCACCCGAAAACTTTGGAAGGCTGGCTCGGATAACTGACATTTGGATAATCAACTCTCTACTGTGCTTATATTTTTGCATCATTTTTATCACAGTCCATTTTTTAAACTTGTGTTTCTGAGGTAGTATACCACAATGCTGATGGTAGTAGGAAGGGTTTTGTGCTATTAAGTATTCAAATTTTATGTTAACTAGTTGTGCAGATTTTTGGTCAGATGTGCCTAGTTTTCAAGGGATTCTGTAAATATTTTCCATGTCTGCAAGTTGAAGAACACACTTTAAAGTAACAAACAAAAGTAATTATTTGAGCAAACACTGCACGACTTATATAGAGTTCATAGTTCATAGATTAGTACTAGGCTAACTGCTCTTGCGAGCCATTTTAAGCCTAGCCAATTATCCCCCTGTGAGATTCAAACCCTGTACCTTGTGTTTGTAAGGCAAACACCTTAACCATTAGGCCACCCTCCCAACCCGTGACTTTGTAAATGTGAAGGAAAGTGTAGCAAACAATAAAGGAAAGCCTACAGATTAGGTATGCAAAAACAATAAAAAGTATAAAATTTTAATGTCTGGGATTATTGACTGACTGTAATCCTCAGTGATTTACCAGAAACATTTACAAAGGGTAGGGCAAAAATATGAGGTGAAATCAGAGACATTCTGCAAAATTAGGACCATCTGAAACATAGGTATGGAGGTAGATCAAACCTCCTTATGAAATACATAATGGAAGTGCTTTGGAAGCTCCTTTTTGTACAGTTGATCACAGACAGACAAGCTGTTGTGAAATGTCACTTGGTAAAATATACTATATCCAAAGTTAGTTTTAGTTTTCATATCCCACCCACACACACACATATTATACTTCCTCTTCTCTGTAGCACACAGACTGAAAACATTTGCATGCATGTTAGCAATTTTTATTTCTAAGCAAATACCATACAAGAAATGGTAACAGAATAGTTAGTTCTGTGATACGTCAAAGAATAGATGCAATGCATTTCATTTGGGAAGTTCCAGAAGAACTGAAAAGAAAGACAGCAGGGAAATAGCAACAAAATTATAATGACTACTACTACTAATAATAATAATTTAAAGATTATAAAACAGAAAATGAAAGGTTGTGAGACCAAGTCTCAGAAAGGGCAAGCATGCTGTAAAAAATAGAAACCACAAATGAGGAAGAGATTTATTTAGCAACATATCTAAAAAAATACAGATGTTTTGACTTGGTTGACACCTACAAGTTAAAAAATATCAAATGCTTATTATTGTGTTCATAGGTTCATAGGTTCATACTAGGCTATCTGCCCTAGGGCATTTATAAGCCTAGCCAGAGTATGTTTGGCTTTCGCCACCCATTTTAAATTAATTTTGCTATGCCCTTTTTCGAGGTTAGTATACTGTGCCTCTGTCTAACAGTGACACAGAAGTGATACCCGGGGTAAACCTACGATCTCCCATCCACTCATCAAGATTCCTCTTGAAAAGAGTCAATGAGGGACTCTGCCTAACCTGGACTGGGATTTTATTCCAGAGTGAAGGGAACCTCTGGGTTATGAATCTGTCCCTCCAGCATGTCCTATTTATTTCAGTGCTGAGGTTCAAGTCTCTAGAGCATGTAGCTCGATGGGATTTGGATTTTTTGAGGTGCAGCATGTCCCTTAATTCCGGGTTGGACATGGCCTTATACGTCAGGCACAGGTCACCTCTGAGCAGGCGGTATGCCACTGAGTAGAGCTGGAGTTTCTTTAACCGGGCAGCATATGGCATCTGTTTGAGCCCTTTGATCCTCTTGGTGAGGTACTTTTGGGGTCTTTCCAGTTGCTGCAGGTGTTTGGTAAGGTACATCCCAAAAGGGGCATTGTACTCAATTATGGGCCTGATGAGGGATGAGTAAAGAGGCACGATGACCTCCCTAATCTAGATGTGAATCCCTTCATGATTAGGTGGGCTATATAAAATGTTTTTCTAACCACTTTGGCCACGTGGTTGTCAAATGAGAGATTGCTATCAACTTGGGTCCCCAGGTCCCTAATTACTTCTTCTGTACTTAATGGATTACCACCTATGTGGTAATTTGTGGGCACTTTGTTTTGCCAAAGGGATGACTATACACTTTTTGGCATTTAGCTTGAGGCCATGGCTCTGGCACCAGTTGTCTGTTTCTACGAGGCCCTATTGGAGGATGCTTGTGTCGGCTGGAGAGTCGATTATGGCCAGTTTGCAGTCATCTGCGAACTTGGTCAGCCACAGTCCTTCCGTGTTGGCCTGTACCTCCGAAATATATACCAAACAAGAGAGGTCCCAGGACTGAGCCTTGTGGGACGCCACTTGTAACTGGTTTGGAGTCTGACATGGCTCCAGCAATTCTAACCATGTGGGTTCTGTCCTTGAGCCAGTTTGCAACCCATCTAGTGACATAGGGGTTTATATTTAAGCTGGTGAGCTTATCTATAATGCCCGAGTGGGGTATTGTATCGAAGGCTTTTGCGAGGTCCAGATAGGCTGTGTGGACCACCTTCCCTTCGTCAATGGCCTTGGTGACTGTTTCAAAGAAGTCAACCAGGTTTAAGAGGCAGGATCTGCCCTTAACAAAGCCAAACTGGGTAGGATCCAGTGTCTGTAGGTCCCCAATATCTTTATTTATGAGGTCCATGATGATCCTTTCCATAGCTTTGCAGACCAAGCTAGTCAGGCTTATGGGCGATAGTTTCCAGGGTCTGTTGAGGCACCACCTTTGTGGAGAGGGACCACTGTTGCTGTACGCCACTCTTTGGGTACATATCCTGTAGTAAGGCTGAGATTGAACAGTAGTTTTATGTTTGGGTTTAGCTCTTCTTGGAGTTCATGTAGGCGCAGCCTGGGACACCGTCTGGTCCCATTGATGCTGTGTTTTTGCTTTGGAGAGGCGGCTCCCACCTGAGCATCTGAGATATCGGGGGGGGGCAGCACTCTGCTGGGATAGATATTTGCCCTTTTGGTGGGGAGGGGGGGGTGCTGAACCTGTCAGCTAGGATGTTGGCAATGTCTGTGGGATCAGTGTATTTTTTTGTCATTTTGGACTAATTCTGAGCATATCTGGGAATTCCCACCCAGGTTCCTAACATAACTAAAGAAAGCTTTGTGATTATCCTTAGTGTCCTGTGCAATTTTTCTCTCGAAGCTGGCCTTTGACGATTTTATGAGTGCCCTTAGTTTTTTGCTAATACTGATCAGAGATGCCTTCCCTTTTTGGGATTTTGCTCTATCATGTAGTAGCTTCCTCCTTCTATTGTATAGTTTGTTTATGGCTGGGGTCCACCAGACAGGTCGTCTGCCTTTGGAGGATTGGGTCTTGGTTTTATTTGGGATTGCATGATCCATGCAGTCCTGAAGGTGTTCATATTGTATAACAAATGTGCCTTCTTGTTGCATTTAACAGGAGGAAATGCTCATGGTTTATCAAAACTAGTAAAATCAGCAATATTTATTTTTCATGACAGCAAATATTTTACGACTTATTTCTCTCTGAAACATTTGCTGATAGCTGAAACTTCGAATTCACTAAAAGGGATCAGCATAAAGGAAAACATCAGCATGTAATTTGTTGAGTTAAATAAACAGTCTGAGTGCTGCAATGTTAGCGAAAGCTTCAGTGATCCAATGAAAGTTTGTATGTCAAAAGAAAATGACATGCAAATGTACTTCTTTTAGAACTGGACTTCATTTTAATAACATTGTAGCAATTAACAGCAGAAACAGAATATGATGAATCAGGCATACATTAGAATTTCAATAAAAGTACAAAGATGGTCCCTATTATTGATGAAGGTAATACACAAGATGTACAAATGCATCCTGCTCACCATCTCTGGCACATCACTGTGAACTACTACAATTCATAAAAATTCCAAGTTTCTTGAATGGTACACAGTAGTGCTTTGTGCACTATTGCATATCAGGGACACTTGTGGTCATGAAGTGGTCTGTTGTCTCATAGCACTAAACAGCATTACTGAGTAAGGCACCTAGCTACAGCGCAATGTGCCTTACTAACTAGCTACAGCAGCTACTGATAAGGCATGTAGTGGAGTAGTTAGCTGTCTTCCTCACTGGTGATTTATGGGGTCTATACTACCTTTTTGAAATGCTCTTTCATCGACACATATCCACCGAAATACCAAAACTCGAAACAGCTACATAAATGAATTTTTCCCCAGGGGAAAAAACTTGCTTGCCTATTGTTGGGAATTTGCCCTTTCCTCCACTGTAGTGTGATCTCGGAGTTGGTATATTTAGGTGGGGGGTATGGGGGCACAGCCCCCCACACTGGAGGGGGGCAAAGCCCCCTACTTCATTGTGTCTGATGGTTTGTTTTGTTTATTGTTGGCCCAGTGATTTTTTTTCCCCTGGGAAAAAAAATCGCTTTTTTGGCTGTTTGAAGTTTTGGTATTTTGGTGGATATGTGCCGATGCAAGGGCGTTCAATGAACAGCCCTGTCGACATCGTAATATAGGCACGATTTATGACACTGGCATAAATCAATCTAATTCATAAATCATTCACAATCATTTGGTATACTGGTAGTATTTGGGTTGGGGAATCTGGAGCTGTCTGTTCTCCCATTGTCAGAAGCTCACCAGCATAACATTGTGAGGCAGAACAGGATAGCATGTGCTAGCAGGTTTGTTTGCAGCATAAAAGTCTATTGCTAGAGGTACTGTGATTTTATTTTTGTATGTATGTGCATGCATGTATAAATGTACTTATTTATTTTTGGGAGGGGCAGCAGTATATTGCTCAACATGTATGTTGCTCAATGCTGTATGCATCATTCTATGACACACAAAGCACTGCATGGTAGCATTAGGGTTTTACAGAGCCTTAAATCTGGTTTACAAAAGAATTCTTGTACAGCCATGCCAGACTAACTTCTGTGCCTGAAAATAATGTAATATAGCTGAAAGTAACATTCAGCAGTCTAAATACAGTTTTATGAATAAAGCTTATCACTTTGGCAGAAAATGGAGACATAATAAACATGCTTATCATTAATTACATTCACATTAAAAAAACACATTAAAGAAAGAAGCACAGAAACTAAAAGAAAACAACAGATGATATGAATGTATCACAAAATACCATCATACTGGGAGACTTCAACTACTCAAACATAGATTGGGTACATTATTCTAGCCCTAATACCCTAGCCCAAAGGTTCCTGGAATTCATAAATTCAAATGCACTGGAACAACTAGTCACCTCTCCCACTAGGGGAGATAATATACTAGACCTGATCATCACAAACATGGGGACAAAATGCTCCACACCAGAAGTATACCCCTCACTAGTGAGATCTGACCACAAACTAATCACCCTGGATATACATATCCCACCTCCACCCCAGCACAAAAGACCACAGTGAAAAACTTCTCAAAAGCAGACTTCACTCTTCTTAAGACTGAGATGGCATCCTTTAAGCCCACTGTGCCAGTGGATACCACATCCCACAATGCGAATCCTTCACAAATGCTTTCTATGGACATCTCCAAGAATGCATGGATCATGCAATCCCAAACAAATCCAAGTCCCTCTCCACCAAATGTAAGCGTCCTGTCTGGTGGACCTCAGCCATAAACAAATTGTATAACAAAAGAAGGAAGCTACTGCACGTCAGAGCGAAATCCCATGAAGGGAAGACATCTCTGATCAACATTAGCAGAAAACTACGTTCTCTCATAAAAACATCCAAGGCAAACTTTGAGAGAAAAATCGCTAAGGACACTAAAGATAACCACAAAGCCTTCTTCAGCTATGTTAGAAACCTGGGCGGAAACCCTCAAATATGCTCAGAGTTGGTTCACAGCAACAAAAAATACACTGAACCCACAGATATTGCTAACATTCTGGCTGACAGGTTCAGTGCAAATTTCTCCTCCTTCACCCCCAAAAGAAGAAATACTTATCCCAGCTGAATGTAATCTCCCTGTCATCTCAGATGTCCAAGTGAGAACCGCCCTAAACAAAGCAAAAAACACAGCAACAATGGGACCTGACGGTATCCCGGGGTGCGTGTTACGTGAACTCCAAGAGGAGCTAAACCCACACATAAAAATGCTATTTAACCTTAGCCTTACTTTGGGATATGTACCTAAACACTGGCGTACAGCAACAGTGGTCCCACTCCACAAGGGGGGTGCCTCTACAGACCCTGGAAACTACCGCCCCATAAGCTTAACTAGCCTGGTCTGCAAAGCTATGGAAAGAATCATTATGGAACTCATAAACAGAGACATAGGGGACTTACAGACACTTGACCCCACCCAGTTCGGCTTTGTAAAGGGCAGATCCTGCCTTTTAAACCTGGTTGACTTTTTCAAAACAGTCACTAGAGCCATTGATGAGGGCAAAGCAGTCCATACAGCATACCTGGACTTGGCTAAGGCCTTCGACACAATGCCCCACTCAGGCATCATAGATAAGCTAAACAGCTTAAAGGTAAACCCTTATGTCACTAGATGGGTTGCAAACTGGCTAAAGGACAGAACCCATAAAGTTAAAATCGCTGGAGCAATGTCAGACTCAAAGCCAGTCACAAGTGGTGTCCCACAGGGATCTGTCCTGTGACCCCTCTTGTTCGGCATTTATTTCTCAGATGTTAAAGCAAACGTGGGAGGGCTGTGGCTGACAAAGTTCGCAGATGACTGCAAACTAGGCGCCATAGTCGATACACCAGCAGACACACACATCCTACAAAAAGGCCTCACTGAAACGGACAATTGGTGCCATAGTCACGGCCTTAAACTAAATGCCAAAAAATGTATAGTCATCCCTTTTGGAAAAAACAAAGTACCCACAAATTATCACATAGACAGCAACCCACTGAGTACGGAAAAAGTAATCAGAGACCTAGGGACCCAAGTAGACAGCGACCTCTCATTTGACACCCACGTTGCCAAAGTGGTTAGAAAAACATTCTACCTTGCACACTTCATCATGAAGGGATTCACATCCAGATCCAAGGATGTCATTGTACCCCTATATTCCTCCCTCATCAGACCCATGATTGAGTACAATGCCCCATTTGGTATGTACCTCACCCGGCATTTGCAACAGCTGGAGAGACCACAAAAGTACCTCACCAAAAGGATCAAAGATCTCCAACATATGTCTTATTCTGCCAGACTAAAGAAACTTCAGCTCTATTCAGTAGCATACCGCCTGCTCAGAGGTGATCTCTGCCTGACGTACAAGGCCATGTCCAATCAGGATCTGATGGACATGCTCCACCTCAAAAAACCCAAATCCATCAGGACCACGAGAGCTAAAGACTTAATCCTCAGCACAAGTATGAATAGAACATGCTGGAGGGATAGGTTCATAACCCAGAGGCTTCCCATGCTTTGGAACAGGATCCCAGTTCGTATTAGGCAGAGCCCCTCACTGACTCTCTTCAAGAGAAATCTTGATGAGTGGATGGGAGATCGTAAGTTTACCCCAGGGGTCACATCTGTGTCACTGCTAGACAGGGGCACAGTAAACTAATTCTATTATATAAGGGGACCTTCATTGTGTCACTACTAGACAGAGGCACAGTATTCTAGATTTATTCTGTACATTTTTGTATCATTTCATGGGGTTGGAAAAGCCAAATCACTATGGCTAGGCTTACAAATGCCCCAGGGCAGATAGCCTAGTACTATACTATGAAACTATGAAACTTTGTGCACATAAAACAATGACAATTAGGATGTAAAATGAATGATGGCCTGGAAATAAGGTTAAATGCACTTCCCATATACGTGGATGGTGATGCAGTGTCAAGTGCTGCACCAGGTATCATACATGTCTTTGGTGCAGAAGGCTGTGGGTTCTCTTCCTACACCAAATGGATTGCTGACACTGCAGTGCAGCATGGGGGAGGGGGTGTTGCACTCCTGTGTGTGTCATCCTTCGGACAAGACATTAAACTGACTTCTCATCTACTTGAGTTGGTGGTAGCTCAGGTGAGTGTAACAGATCCCACATCACCTCCTGAAAAGAGTAGGGATCCTTTACTTAACACATTATTTACATATTTACAAGCACATATGTGCATATTTCTATTTTACTTGAGTTGGTGGTAACTCAGGTGAGAGTAAAAGATCCCACATCACCTCCTGAAAAGAGTAGGGGTCCTTTACTTAACACATCATAAAATATTATTACATATTTACACATTTACAAGCACATATGTACACATTTCTATTTTACTTGGGTTGGTGGTAACTCAGGTGAGAGTAAAATATCCCACATCACCTTCTAAAAAGATTACAGATCCTTTACTTAACACATCTCAAAACATTATTTACATGTTTACACATTTACAAGCACATATGTACACATTTCTATGTTTTACTATTTATCATTTTTCCTTAGAACATCTTCATTGTTATTCTTCCATAAGTAACTCCCCACTATTTGTCCCACAGCCATAATATGAGTTTTTGCAATATATCTACCAAAATCCATTTCCCATTAAACAAAATCTCATTCAGTCTTTCATTCTTCATTCCAAAGAAGCCTTTGATTGCCCAAGCTTCAGCTCACAGATGACTGGACTTCCTCCATAGGAAATCACTGTCGGCAAAGTTGTGCAAAACATGATTCCATTTAGGGGGGATTTTCTTCCTTCTTCAAGTAGGTGTGACCTTGGAGTTAGTATATATAAGTTCATGGGTGTAGGGGCATGCCTCTCCTGCAAAAACACTTTAAAATGTATTTTTTGGCAAGATGTTTTCTGCAAGTGCAGTTTACGGATTCTGATTCTTGGTGCTTTCACTTTCATCCACTCACAGTGGAAGCACATAAAATAAATTATTGTCTGCCATTCTCAGCTATTCTTTTTTTCTTATTCTTATAATATCCACAAATAATCCTGTTCATGTCTGTATTGTTAATATCAAGCTTCATCACTCTTTCACATTTCAGAAAAACTTGGTCTGTTGTCTTTTCCTTCTGACAAAATAAACACACTCTTTCAACATTCTTTTTATATGGCAAATTACCATTACTGATAACTTATTTATTACTGGTTCACATAGGAAATCTTGATACTCTACTATTTTGGTAATCACTTTTTCCTTACATTATCACTTCTTCTGGTAAATTTTTCATTGGATTGACATAATTAGTGTTTCATCACATTATTATGCCACATTCTTCTGTCTTTCTCTGTATCAATTTTTATTTTATGTTAGTATTTTCTTGATAATTTTTAATTTCTCTATTCTTTTTCTTATCATCTCCCAGAATTTTTGTACCTATATTTAAACATTATTATTATTACATTCTCATTCTCTTTCTTTACCCACTTTAATACTTTATGCACATTTTAAGAAGCAGAATAAACTACTGAATTTAATAACCCCAGTCCCTTTCATCTTCACTCTTATACAGCACACCTCGTTTCAATGGGTTTAATCTTGAACCCCATAAGAAAGAAAATCCCAAATGCACAATTTCCTTTTCATATTGTACTGTGATCATATAAACATTTGACATATACGTTATTTTTCCCAGTAATACCAAATTCACCAGATAAACCTTTTTCCAGACAGTTAATCTATATGTCCTCTGCAGAGGACATATTTCTTTCATTTCTTTTTATCAAACCCTCCTATTGCATCATAACTACATCCCTTTTTTCCAAATTCTATTCCTAGCAAAGACACTTCATTTATTGAAAAGTACACCCCCCCCCCCCCAGTTTCCACCATGCCATCCATATCCTTACTTTTACCTTTATTCATGGTCAATCCCATTTCTTTTATAAATTTTTTCAGACAAGCCAACACTTTCCTCATTCATATTTTATTCTTATAAACTACGACTATATTGCCAGTATATGTCATATCTACCATTACCACCACCTCCTTTTGTGTCACATATCTAGCATCTTTCATTTTATAAGCTACTTCATCATTGTTACATTGATCACCTGTGCAAACAATATTGCACTCACAGGACATCCTTGTCTTATACCACAATTCATGCATATTTCTTCACTCTCATTCACTAATATTCTCACTCTGTTATTCTGATATGCTGACATACACATTCTCCTAATTTTCTACCTGTTCCATACTTAATTAAATGGTAGACAATATGTATTTAAATTGATAGATTTAGTATTATTATATGAACTTGAGGTATGATTACTGATTGTTTACCATGTTTTATATTTGTTTGATTGTGATTTAATTTATATTGCATGAAATTCTATGTATTTGATGTCATGAATTTTGCTGGTACATTTAAATACTTTATATTATGAAACCAGCACTTTGAAGGCATCTTCTATTTATTCTAAAGCAATATATTAGAGTTTCTTTTTAAATATTTGGGGGCTTGACTAATTGTTTGATTTTTTAATTGATGGTTAATTGGATGTAATTGAACAGGGTATATTAATTACTTGGTTTAGCAATATGTATTGAGACCTGAAGAAGCGTGCAGTGGTCGCACGTGAAAGCGTTTGTTTTAATAAATACTGGATTCTATTACTTTTCCTGTGGTGGTCGTGCTCTGTTTTATATCCATTTTGTTCCTTTGCTTGGGCTACGACTTTTGGATGGCTGCTGTATTTCCTTCTTGCTACTTCATCATTGTTACATTCATCACCAGTGCAAACAATATTGCACTCACAGGACATCCTTGTCTTATACCACAGTTCATGCATATTTCTTCACTCTCATTCACTAATACTCTCACTCCGTTATTCTGATATGCTGACATACACATTCTCCTAATTTTACTATCTGTTCTATACTTCTCCATAACATCCCACAAAGCATTATTTCCTACTGTATCAGATGACTTGTTAATATCACCTACCATAAGTTTCACATCCTCCTTTTTACTTATAACATCATCCACACTTTATCTCTCAACCAATAACAATTTTCGGCATCCCTTTTTCCATAATATCCCTCATCCTTCCTTCCATTTTCCTCTGTATTATTCCCATAAAAATTTAGTGAGATGGATCTCCAGTTTTTAACTCATTCTTCTAATCTTTCTTGCATATAAATTTTAGTATCCCACTACATAACTCTTTGCAAACAAACCCTTCCTTCAACCATTCATTCAATGCATTTACAAAATGTTCTTTGTCAGTCCATTCATTTCTTGTTCATTCCATACCTTATTCTACCTGGGTATGATACTGAATCAACATTTACTTCTCTAAGTACTTTATCCAATTGACAAGTAGTAATTTCTCTTTCAAATTATTCCATAACTCATTCTGGAAAATTCTTTATTTTCCATTCTGTTTTATTTTTCTTCTTTTTACTCTTATATATATTTTCACATGTTATACTAATATAATCATAATTTGTTCTTGTGTTTTTTCTACCTCTCCTTTTACTTTTTTGTTTCTCTCATTATACTAACATCCTCCTTTAGTATTTACCCAAATATGCAGATACCTTCTCTCTTCTTCCTTGTAAATACTGTCTCTACCTAAACAATAATGCCTTATTTTTCTTAAATCATAATACTTTCTTGCATTATTCTCAAAATTCTGTAATGCATTTCTATAAATGTTCCCATATTTCAGTTTCTCTTCCTTTTTTACATCATCCTGCTAATGAAAAAAAAAACACTTTTCAAACTTCTTTTAGGTTCAGTCCACCAGAATTCCTTCATGGCTATATGATCCTTCCATAACTACAATATTTCCCACTCTCCAATTTCAGCTCATAATTTCTCATTTATTCTTTTTATTCGTTTTCCTATTTAAATGTATTCTTTTTCTTCCATCTTAATAAACGGTCTGAAAACCTTCCACAACTATATCACCATCTGCTACCAAAAAGCATTCTGATAATACAAAATAATCAATTTCATATCCAAGTACCTCTTCTATAATCCCGTTGACTTTTGTTACACAATGCTGATTTAGCACATTTTATCACTTCTGCATTTTTTACATCTTTTGCTTTCTTTTTAAGTCATCCGCTTAAATCATAATTAAAGTTCCCTGCAATCATAAATTTCATGTTAACCATCCCATAGCCCAATATTTGTTGAAACAGATTCTCTTTCCTTGCAAGTTACATATCAATATAATGTTATAATTCTGTTAACATGTTCTCCCCACCTGGCATCCACAACAGTTAATCTTTCCATCTTTAGCAAAGTTACATCTTGTACTTTCACAGTTTTTTCAACAACACAGCCACTCCAGAGCAAATTTCACTTCCTAAGTTCCATATTATGTATTCCACCCCACTTTTTTCTTTTAGTAGTCTTTCTTCCCTTTTCCGGAATCTTTCATTCTCTAACAGAATAATATCTGCATCACATTTAGCACACCATTCCAGTGTCCCTAGCCTTCTTACAGTGCTAATAATAACGTCCACAAAAAGTACTCTAAAATTGTTACTTTTCCTTCTAAGTTAAAGGGAACTATTTCAAATTTTTGTTTTCTTATTTTTATCTTTCCCCTATTGAATATTTTCTGACATTTATATACAAATAATCATTGATCTTCAGAATCAGATTTTGCACTAGCTAAAACTTCAAAAAAACTATCCGTCCTTTCTTCTGATCTATTTTACTGCATGCATTCTCTCCCCTTCTTTTTCCCCCTCCATATTTTTTCCTTCTTCTGCAGTTTCTTTTTCACATAATTCACCCTCTCCCCATTCTCTTGCTGTCATTCCTCATGAATGTTTTCTTCTCTCTCCTCTTCTTTTTCATTACCTACTGTTTGTTCTTGACAATCCATCCAAAAGTGTCCGTTTTTTACACAACCTGCACTCAGCCACATGCTTTCTTGCTGTGTGTCCTTACTCACCACACTGGTTACATTGTATCTTGTCACAATAATTAATCAAATGAGAAAAGTCCCCACAAAAGTAAGCTGGCCAGCAAATCGTAATGTGCCTCTATGACCAGACACAAAAATATCACTTGGTATGTGTTTCACCATGTTTTTTAACATTTGAAAACAGCTTTAACCCCCATCCTCCTTTCCATAAGTTTCTCTCATCTCTAACTTTCACAATGTTATCAACAGTTTCACACAGACCTTGCAGGAGCATTTTTAACAAACTATTCTTCTAGTAATTTTTTAATATTTGTTACTGCCAGAAAATAAACACCCTTCTTTTTATTACAAAGTTCTAGAAATGTCATCATCAGTTTCTCAGTTTCAATTTCAAATGTTAATTCACAAAAAGTCTCTGTCCTTATATGTATAAAAGACCAACAGTTACCAAATGGTTCCATGTACAATATCTGTCTATTACAGTGTCGTTTTTGTTCTTATTCTCACAATTGGCCTTCTCTTCTCTTTAAAACAGCTTTATTTCAGTTTGTTGCTGCTTTCCTTTTTTGCCTGTTGTCAGTGCTACTTATATTTTAATTACTACATCCTCTGCTGCCACACAACCAAACCCCTTCTCAGTTTGTTGTTGCTTTCCTCTTTTAGTTTTTGTCACTGCTGCATAATTTTTAACTGCTGCCACATCACCTGGTTCCTTCTCCACATTACCATCCTCAGTACTTCTAAAAAAGTTATCTGCTATCTCACACCATTAAACAGCAGAACTAATACCTAGATCATCCTGCTCGATTATTTTCAACAGAATGCTATCTGCAAGCCCTCCTGCACCACTTCAAAAGACTTGCTTAATTTATTCTGCATTGAGACAACTAAATGCTGCTCAACTGTATTGTCCACTACAGATAAATGTTTACCTCCATTCTGATACTTCATATTAAATTTTTTTTTCTTCAAATTCTCATTTTCCACCTCCAACCTCTCCATAGCTTTTCCCCTCCTCCTCCATGCTGCTGTTTCCCTTAGGCCTTTTCCTTGTTACTGTAGGAGCCCTTCAGTGCCATCTACTAGCTACAAAGAGTAGAGAGAGTTCCCTGATGTCCAGGCCAAACTTCCCCTAGTAGTATAAATAGTATTATATAATGACTGCAGATTAGTATTCCAAAACGTGCACGCTGATTGGCCAGCCCAACCAGCGTGCCTGTTGTAAATCCGACATATACTAATAGAAAAAGGTCCGGTCACCTGGACTTTTTCCATTAGTATAAGTCTTGATTTTTTTGTTTGTGTTAGGTAGCAATGGAGAACAGAAGATCTCCGTTTCTGTAATCTTGCTATGTTATATGTTTAACATAGTGTGATATCTTCAAAAAAAAAGGCAACGGAGATCTTCCTTTCTCCGTTGCTTTTTTTGAAGGTATCTCTCTATGTTAAACTCATTTAACATAGTGAGATAGCTTTAAAAAAGGGAATGGAGAGCTTCCTTTCTCCGTTGCTTTTTTTAAAGATATTTTGCTATGTTAAACTCGTTTAACATAGCGAGACAGCTTTAAAAAAGCAACGGAGATCTTCCTTTCTCTGTTGCTTCCACTACACAGCTCTGATGTACTGCGTAAGCATACACATGCGCAGTACATCAGAAAAAGCCCCAGGATAGTGGAAAACTGAGGAGGGGCACCACGCAGGTATTATACAAAGGCATTGTTTAAGAAAAGTAAGTCTTTTTTTTTTCTTAAATAATGTCATTGTATAATAGCAATAACCCATGTCTGGGTGTGGGTAATGCCAGATTTACCCACGGTTTTCTTTGTTTGGTCACTCAGACTTCACCCTTGTGACCAAACCACACCAACCGTGGGTAAATCTAGCATTACTCACACCCAGACGTGGGTTATTGCTTAAGTATAAATACAATCTTGGATCTCCCCTGAAGAGAGGCTGCTAGCCTAGTGGAACTAACCTGGCCAACAAAAGATGAATAAATATAAAAAGATACTGTAAACAATAAACGCAAACTGAGTAACTTGTTACAGGATTGGTAGTCTCTGACAATTCTTTGTTTATTAGACAAACTGCTTAAACTTGTAGATCTAGGAAAAGAAAGATACTAATATAACCAATTCCAGAAGGCATGATGGCATTTAAAACTAAGATGGCCAGATATATAATGCAATCTTATATACTAAAACATGTTATTACCAATACTCTGTATATATCATACCAACATTATCAAGTTAGCAAACAAAATGCAACAGCAGATGCTGTAGCAACATAAGAATGTTGCTTACAAAAATATGGGTTTGACAAAAGATTTCTCAGCAAAGTCAGCATTCTAAGGAAATGTACTACTCTGTTGTCAGAAGACAAGAAAATTGCAGCACTCTATATGCCTAGAATGGAAGCTGAAGAGGACAGGATGCCTGAGATAGGGATTATAAGTCATTCTGTGCTATTTTCTCCTGCTATCTTCAGGGTCCATCATACCCTCCCAGCCAATGACTCACTCACTCCCTCCCTAATCACCAAGGTGTAACATCAGATGGGGGGGTCATTATTTAGGTAGGTTGGGGTGGCTTAATATTTTTTTTTGTTTCCACCATGTCTCATAGGCATGCTCAGTAACCACCCACGGGTGGGGCATGCCATAAGCATCAGAGCTGCAGTGCACTTCACTTCTGTAAGGAGTTGACTTTAGCAGGACTGCACCCCCCCCCCCCACACACACACAGACAGCATTGTGTAGCATTCCCTTGTCTCCACTAGGGGAAATCAACCCACCCAAGTGTATTCCAAGTGGGTACACACACACAGCCACACCCACAGGACTGGCACATTC
Source organism: Protopterus annectens (assembly GCF_019279795.1). NCBI lineage: Eukaryota > Metazoa > Chordata > Ceratodontiformes > Protopteridae > Protopterus > Protopterus annectens. Next base: position 687,889,607 of record NC_056734.1, on the reverse strand, counting down.
ACCCTCCTTATCCACACTGTGAAGCACCCAAGACACTACTTGAACACAGATCACCTGGGCTTTGTCCTTGTATACCACTGATGTAGGCTGGGATAGGGATTATATGTAAAGTCAACAGATGTGACTTAGGAGTCTGTTCAGATCAATAGAATGTCAACTGGTAACCTCTTGTGTATGAATATGAAGAAAATGTATACATTCTTAACTGCATGCTTCATACAATCTGGCAAAAATGTGTTAGTGAGTGCCAGTTCGCTGAGTCTAGTACAAATAACTCACAGTGCAAGTCATTGAATGCTTTCCACTAGCCTGAACTTAATACAGGTGAATTTGATAATTTATATTAAAGAGGATGTGGGGGCAAAAAACAAAAAATACCCCTTGAAAAAAATTGATGTACACACAACTTATTATTCTTAATAATGCATACTTTACTCCCATAGATCTACACAAATTTAATCCTTCCATCCCACCCTCTTGCCCTTATTGTGAATCCCTGAGAAATGACCTACTTCATATATTTTGTAGTTGCATATGCGTTTATAAGCTCTGGAACTTTCTAACGGACTGACTCCAAAAAATGGGGTATGAAAAATCTACCTTGTCATGAGAGTTTGCAATGCTTCACATACCTCCCCAGGGTTTATCTTCAGTACATACCCGCATCTTCATTACCCTTTTTTAATAAATTAAATTATATATTGCATCCAACTGGATGGACAGATTATCAATTTCATGGGGGGGGGGTTCAAACAAATAGTGATTAAACACTTGTTAGCTCATAAAATTGTGATCTTTAACCATAAAACACAATCTCAGTTTATTGAATATTGGGAATCATTATTCAATCATATTTTAAATTAGATACCTAACACCTAGTATTTCTATATCCCTTTCTTGATAAATATCCTTTTGTTTTCCGATCTTTGAGTCAATTCTCACATGCTTATTTAATTATCTCAAAATACGTTAAGGATTCTCTATGGAGATTCACTCTCCCTCTCTCGTCCTAACTTTTGTCTCTCCTTTACTTCCTTTGGTTAATTTTACAGACGTACTTTTGTGCTTGACTACGTGGTTTATTCAGATGAATGACACATTTGTAAATATATGTAATATCGTTCTTTTCCTATGTTCCTTGGTTATTTCAGTATTACTAACTTGGTCAGTTTACTGTTTTTCTTCACTGAAAATGTTGTTTCTATATGAAAAAATTAAATAAAGATTATGGAAAAAAAAAAAGAAAATACCCCTTACTTTATATTTTTATACCCACGATCTTAGCAGCTGAAAGGTAATTGCTTGCATTGTACTGTCAGTCAGTTGTAATGTCCTTAAATTGTGTTTGGTGAAGTACCATCTGAAATTATGGGAACTGGTCAAGACTAGGTGACTGATGAAGTTTTAAGTACTGTAAATAAGA